>NW_023330056.1:0-26054 GCF_011100685.1 Canis lupus familiaris | reverse complement strand
GGTGACTCCTGGTCACCCCTTAGGTCTTCATATGGGCCTGCTGAAACTGGTCCTTAGCTGGTCCGCACCTGGATCTGGTGATTGTCGCCACCTGGGTCTCACCTGGACTTGTTGAATCCTGTTGCCTCCTGTGCCTCCCCTGGACCTTGTGACTGTGGTCCCACCTGGACCTCACCTGGATCTGGTGGCTCTGGTTCCCATATGGGCTCTCCTGGACCTGGTTCCTGTTCTCCATTTGGCCTCACCTGGAACACAATGACTCTGATCCATATTTGGGCCTCTCCTGGACCTGTTGACTCTGGTCCTTACCTTTTATTGGGACCTGGATACTCTCTTATATTCCTGTGCCTCATCTGTACCTGGTGACTGTGTCCCACCTGGATCTCACCTGGACGAGGTGACTTGTTCCCACAGTGACCTCACCTGGACCTGTGGCTCAGGTCCTCATATTGGCATCATGGGACCTGGTTTCTCAGTTCCACATCGGGGCCTCACCTGGATCTAGTGATTCTCGTCCCCTCTGGGCCCACCCTGACGTGGTGACTCTGGTCCCCACCTGGATATCACCAGTAACCGGGTGACTCTGGTCCCCCTCTTGGGACTCACCCGAAGCTGGCGACACTTGTCCTCAGCTGGAATCTCAACAGTACCTGTTGAATCTACTCCTTACTTAGGTCTCGTCTGGACCTTGTGACTCTTTTCCCCCTGGCATCAATGGGATCATGGTTACTCTTTTCCCTCCTGGGCCTCACCTGGACATGATAACTTTGCTCCACACCTGGGACCACCTGGACATGATGACTCTGGATCACTCTGCCTCCCTCTGACATGGAGACTCTGGTCCCCATCTGATGTCTCCTAGACCAGGTGAATCTGGTACCCCTCTAGGCCTCAACCAAACCTGTGACTCTAGTCCTCAACTGGACTCCCCGGGACCTAGTGAATATGCTCCCCAACTGCGCCTCATCTGGACATGGTGACTCTGGTTCTAGTTGCATCATCGGGACATGGTTTCTCTATTCCCCACTGGGAGTGACCTGATCCTGTAACACTATTCCTGACTTTGGCATTTTCTGTACCAGGTGCTCTGGCTCCACCTGGGCCTCACCTGTAACTGGTGACTCTGATCGTAAGCATGGCCTCACCTTACCTGGTGACTGTGGTTTCCCCTCGGCCTCACCTGGAACCTCATGTCCTCTGGTCCCAACTGGGCCTCACCAGGACCTGGTGTCTCGGTACCCCCCATGGTACATGACGATATGGTTACACTGTCAATAACAGTGACTCAGCGGGACCTATTAACTCTGGCCTCTCACCTGGGCCACACCTGGACATGTGATACTGGTTCCCACCTCGGTCTCACCTGGACATGGTGAGTCGGATCCCCACCTGGTCCTCCCCTGTAACTGGTGATTCTCGTTCCCACATGGACATCATGTGGACCTGGTGGCTGCAGTGTTTCTAGCTTCTCATGTACCTCGTGACTCTGGTCCCCACCAGGGCCTCACCGGGACCTGGTGAGTGTGGTTGCCACCTGCACCACACCTGGACCTGGTGATTCTGGTCTGCACCTGAACTCCCCTGGATCTGGTGACTGTGGTCCCCACCTGGGCTTCACCTGGATTTGGGGTCTCCCGGTCTCCCATCTGGGCCTCACCTGGCCCTTTGACCATGGTCCTCAGCTGGGCAAAATTGGGACACTGTGACTGTGTTCCACAACTGGAACTCACCTGGACCAGGTGACTCTGGTCCCCCTCTGGGTCTCACCGTGCCCTAGTCACTGTGAACCCCACTTTGGCCTGACTTCGACCTGCTGACCCTGGTTGCCACCTGTGCCTGACCTCGAATTGTTGACTATGGTTCTTTCAAGGGCCTCCCCTGTACCGGTGATCCTGATGCCCACCTGGGCCTCACCTGCACGTGGTGTCTCTAGTCACCACCGGGGACTCATCTGGACCTGCTTACTGTGTTCCACACCTGGGCCTCAATTACACCTCTTGACCATAGTCCCCAAGCTCGCCTCACATGGACCTGTTACCTCTGATCCCCACCGGGGCCTCACGTGTACCTGGTAACTCTGGTCCTCACCTGGGCTTCATCTGCCCCTAATGACTCTGGTCCCCACCTGGACTTCACATGGATCTCCTGACTCTGGTCCCCACCTGGAACTCACCTGTATCTGGTGACTCTTGTCTCAGTTTGGCCTCACCTGGACTGGTGTCTCTCGTCCCCACTTTGACCTAACTCAGAACTGCTGAATCTTGCCCCACCTAGGCCGCACCCAGACCTCATGACTCTTGTCCCCAGCTATGCCTCAATTCGACCTGATGAATCTGGTCCTCACTGGGCCTCACATGAACCTGGGACTCAGCGGGATAGAGTGGCTCTGGTTCCCACAAGGGGCTCACCTGATACTGGTGACTGTGTTCTTATTCTATGCCTCACCAGGATCTAGTGATTCTGTTCCCCATCTGGGCTTTCATGGCATTAGTGACTCTGGTCCTCACCCAGGCATCATTGGGACCTGGACTCTATTCCACACCTGGGCCTCACTTTGTCCAGGGAACTCTGGTCCCATTCTGGGCCTCAAACTAAACTGGTTACTCTGGTTCCCCCTCTGGGCCTCACCCTTACCTGGTGACACTGGTCACCCCTTGGGCTTCACTTGCGGCTGGTGAATCTGGTTCTTAGCTGGTCCGCACCTGGATCTGGTGACAGGTCACCACGTGGGCCTCACCTGGACTTGGTGAATCATGTTGCCACCTGCGCCTCACCTGGACCTTGTGACTGTGGTCCCTACTGGAACTCACCTGGATCTGGTGGCTCTGGTTCCCATATGGGGCTCTCCTGGACCTGGCTCCTGTGGTCTCCATCTGGCCTCACCTGGAACACAATGACTCTGATCCATATTTGGGCCTCTCCTGGACCTGTTGAGTCTGGTCCTTACCTGGGCATCATTGGGACCTGGATACTCTCTTATATACCTGGGCCTCACCAGGACCTGGTGACTTGGTCCCACCCGAGCCTCACCTGGACGGGGTGACTGGTTCCCACAGGGACATCACCTGGACCTGGTGACTCAGGTCCTCATATGGGCATCTTGGGACCTGGTTTCACAGTTCCACATCGGGGCCTCAACTGGACCTAGTGATTCTCGTCCCCCAGGGCCTCACCCTGACTTGTGACACTGGTCCCCACATGGATATCACCAGAACCGGGTGACACACCCGGAGCTGGTGACACTGGTCCTCAGGTGGGCCTCAACAGGACCTGGTGAATCTACTCCAATCTTAGGCTTCGTCTGGACCTTGTGACTCTTTTCCCACCTGGCCTCAATGGGACATGGTTACTCTGTTCCCCACCTGGGCCTCACCTTGACATGATAACTTTGCTGTAACTTTGGCCTCAACTGGTCCTGATGACTCTCGTCCCCCAACCTAGGTCTCAATCTGGACTGGTGACTGTGTCGTCCCCAACTGGGTCTCAGCTGGACCTGGTGACTCCCGTTCCCACATGAACCACACCTGGACCTGGTGACAGTGTGTTCTTGTAGACCTCACATTTACCTTGTGACTCCCCGTCCCCACTAGGGCCTCACCTGGATGTGGTGACTCTGCCTGCATGCTGGCCTCACCTGGACCTGGTAACTCTGGTCCCTACCTCGACATCATCGGGACACGTTTCCTCTGCATGGCCTGCATGTTGGCCTCAGCCGGACCTGGTGAGTGAGGTTGCCACCTGGGTCTCAACCATACCTGGTGACACAGGTCCCCACGTGGGCCTCATTTGAACCTGGTGAATCTGGTCCTTACCTGGTCCTCACCCGGACCTGGTAACCCTGGTCACCACCTGGGAATCACCTGGACCTGGTGAATCTGGTCCCCATCTGGGCCTCACCCAGTCCTGTTGACTTTCTTCCCCCCTGGACCTGATTGCTGTGGACTCCTTCTTGGCCTCACCTGGAACTGGTGACTATGATCCTAACTGGGCCTCACCCAGATCTGGTGACTCTGGTCCTCACCTGTGGACCATTATGACCTGGATACTCTGTTCCACACCTGAGCCTCACCTGGACATGCTGCCTCTGGATCCCCTCTGGGACTCAGCCTGACATGGTGACTCTGGTCCCCATCTGGATGTCACCTAGACCAGGTGAATCTGGTACCCCCCTCTAGGCCTCAACTAGACCTGGTGACTCTGGTCCTCAACTGGGCTCACCGGGACCTAGTGAACATGCTCCCCACCTGCGCCTCATCTGGACCTGGTGACGCTGGTTCTATCTGGACATCATCGGGACATGGTTACTCTGTTCCCCACTGGGACTGACCTGATCCTGGTAACTCTGGTCCTGACTTTGGCCTCTCTGTACCAGGTGATTCTGCCTCTAACTGGGCCTCACCTGTAACTGGTGACTCTGATTCTAAGCATGGCCTCACCTGACCTGGTGACTGTGGTTCCCATATGTACCTCACCTGGACCTCATGTCTCTGGTCCCCCTGGGCCTCACCACGGCCTGGTGTCTCTGGTACCCACCTGGGTAGCATCAGGTTATGGTTACACTGTTCACTAAGATGACCCGACGGACCTATTAACTCTGGTCTTCACCTGGGCCACACCTGGACATGGTGACACTGGTTCCAACCTGGGTCTCCCCTGGACATGGTGACTCATATCCCCACCTGGTCCTCACCTGTACTGGTGATTCTCGTTTCCACATGGACATCCTGTGGACCTGGTGGCTGCAGTGTTTCTAGCTTCTCATGTTCCTCGTGACTCTGGTCCCCACCAGGTTCTCATCGGGACATGGTCTGTATGGTTGCCACCTGCATCTCACCTGCACCTGGGATTCTGGTCTGCACCTGAGACTACCCTGGATCTAGTGACTGTTGTCCCCCACCTGGGCTTCACCTGGATTTGGGGACTCCGGTCCCCATCTGGGGCTCACCTGGCCCTGTTGACCATGGTCCTCAACTGGGCAAAATTGGGATGCGGTGACTGTGTTCCACAACTGGAACTCACCTGGACCACGTGACTCCTGTTCCCCTCTGGGTCTCACCGTGCCCTAGTGACTGTGAAACCCACTTTGGCCTGACTTGACCTGCTGACCCTGGTTGGAACCTTCGCCTGACGTCGAACTGTTGACTCTGGTTCTTTCAAGGGCCTCCCCTGTACCTGGTGATCCTGGTCCCCACCGGGCATCACCTGGACGTGGTGACTCTTGTCACCACTGGGGACTCACCTGGACCTGCTTTCTGTGTTCCACACCTGGGACTCAATAGACCTGTTGACCATGGTGCCCAAGCCGGCCTCACATGGACCTGTTGCCTCTGATCCCCACCGGGCTTCACGTGAACCTGGTGACTCTGGTCCTCACCTGGGCATCATTGGTCCTGGTGACTCTGTTCCACACCTGAGGCTCCCCTGGACATGATGACTCTGGAATCTCTCTGGCTATCAACCTGACCTGGTGACTCTGGTCCCCATATGGATGTCACCTGGACCAGGGGATTATGGTACCCCCTCTGGGCCTCAACCAGATCTGGTGACTCTGGTCCTCAACTGGGCCTCACCTGGACCTAGTGAATATGCTCCATCTGGGCCTCATTTGGACCTGGTGACTCTGGTCACTACCTGGGCATCATCGGGACATGGTTCTACTACTGCATGACCTGCATGTTGGCCTCACCTGGACCTGGTAACTCTGGTCCATACATGGGCATCATCGGGACATGATTCCACTGCATGTCCTGGAGGTTGGCCTCACCTGGACCTGGTAACTCTCGTCCCTACCTGGGCATCATTGGGACCTGGTTCTTCTGCATGGCCTGCAGATTGGCCTCACCTGGATCTGGTGAGTGGGTTTGTCACCTGGGCCTCACCTTGCCTAGTGACACAGGTCCCCACGTGGGCCTCACTTGGACCTGGTGAATCTGGTCCTTACCTGGTGGTCACCCGGAACTGGTAATTCTGGTCACCACATGGGAATCACCTGGGTCTGGTGAATCTGGTCCCCATCTGGGACTCACCCAGTCCTGTTGACTTTCTTCCCCACCTGGACCTGATTGCTGTGGACTCCTTCTTGGCTAACGTGGAACTGCTGACTCTGATGCTAACTGGGCCCACCCAGATCTGGTGACTCTGGTCCTCACCTGTGGACCATTATGACCTGGATACTCTGTTCCACACCTGAGCCTCACCTGAATATGTTGACTCTGGATCCCTCTGGGCCTCAGCCTGACATGGTGACTCTGGTCCCCATCTGGATGTCACCTGGACCAGGTGATTCTGATACCCCTCTAGTCCTCAACTTGACCTGGTGATCCTGGTTCCCACCTGGGCTCACCTGGACCTGGTGACTCTGGTCCCACTCTGGGTTTGACCGTGGCCTAGTGACTGTGAACCCCACTTTGGCCTGACTTGGGCCTGCTGACCCTGGTTGCCACCTGCGCCTGACCTCGAACTATTGACTCTGGTCTTTCAAGGGCCTTCCCTGGACCTGGTGATCCTGGTCGGACCTGGCTCACACCTGGACGTGGTGACTCCTGTCACCAATGGGGACTCACTTGGACCTGCTTACTGTGTTCCACACCTGGGCCTCAAGTAGACCTGTTGACCATGGTCCCCAAGCCGGCCTCACATGGACCTGTTGCCTCCGATCCCCACCGGATCCTCACGTGTACCTGGTATCTCTGGTCCTCACCTGGGCCTCATCTGGACCTAGTGACTCTGGTCCCCACCTGGGCTTCACATGGATCTGGTGACTCTGGTCCCCACCTGGACTTCACATGGATCTGGTGACTCTGGACCCCACCTGGACCTCTCCTGGACCTGGTGACTCTTTTCCAACATGGACCTCACCTGGATGTGGGACTCTGGTCCTCAGTTTGGCCTCACCTGGACCTGGTGTCTCTCGTCCCCACTTTGACCTAACTCAGAACTGCTGAATCTTGCCCCACCTAGGCCGCACCCAGACCTGGTGACTCTTGTCCCCAGCTATGCCTCAATTCGACCTGATGAATCTGGTCCTCACGTGGGACTCACCTGGTCCTGGGACTCAGCTGGATAGAGTGGCTCTGGTTCTCACAAGGGGCTCACCTGATACTGCTGAATGTGGTCTTATTCTATGCCTCACCAGGACCTAGTGATTCTGTTCCCCATCTGGGCCTGCATGGCCCTAGTGACTCTGATCTCACCCAGGCATCATTGGGACCTGGATACTCTATTCCACACCTGGGCCCCTCTTTGACCAGGGACCTCTGGTCCCATTCTTGGCCTCAAATTAAACTGGTTACTCTGGTCCCCCCTCTGGGCCTCACCCAGTCCTGGTGACTCTGGTCACCCATTGGGCTTCAATTGGGCCTGGAGAATCTGGTCCTTATCTGTTCCGCACCTGGATCTGGTGACTGGTCGCCACCAGAGCCTCACCTGGACTTGTGAATCCTGTTGCCTCCTGCGCCTCACCTGGACCTTGTGACTGTGGTCCAACCTGGACCTCACCTGGACGAGGTGACTGGTTCCCACAGGGACCTCCACCTGGACCTGGTGAATCAGGTCCTCATATGGGCTTCATGGGACCTGGTTTCTCTCCAGTTCCACATCGAGGCCTCATCTGGACCTAGTGATTCTCGTCCCATCTGGGCTCATCCCACCCGGACGTGGTGATTCTTGTCCCCACCAGGATATCACCAGAACCGGGTGACTCTGGTCCCCCTCTGGGACTCACCCGGAGCTGGGACACTGGTCCTCAGCTGATCCTCAACAGGACCTGGTGAATCTACTCCTCACTTAGGCCTCGTTTGGACCTTGTGACTCTTTTCTCACCTGACATCAATGGGACATGGTTATTCTGTTCCCCACCTGGGCCTCACCTGGACATGATAACTTTGCTCCACACTTTGGCCTCAACTGCTCCTGATGACTCTCGTCCCCCCACCGAGGCCTCAATCTGCACCTGGTGACTGTGGTCCCCACCTGGGTCTCACCTGGACCTGGTGACTCTCGTTCCCACATGAAACACACCTGGACCTGGTGACTGTTGTTTTCTTGTAGACTCACATTTACCTGGTGACACCGGTCCCCACTAGGGCCTCACCTGGATCTGGTGACTCTGGCTTGCAGGTTGGCCTCACCTGGACCTGGTGAGTGGGGTTGCCACCTGAGCTTCACCCATACCTGATGACTCAGGAACCCACGTGGTTCTCTTGGACCTGGTGAATCTGGTCCTTAGATGGTCCACTCCCCGACCCGGGGATTCTGGTCACCTCCTGGGCCTCACCTGGACCTGGTGAATCTCTACCCCATCTGGGCCTCAACCAGTCCTGGTGAGTTTGTTCCCGACCAGGACCTGATTGCTTTGGACTTTTCTTGGCCTCACCTGGAACTGGTGACTCTTATCCTCTCTGCGCGTGACTCAGGCCTGGAGACTCTGGTCCCCATCTGGATGTCACCTGGACCAGGTGATTCTGGTACCCCTCTAGGTTAAACCATATCTGGTGTCTGTGTTCCTCAACTGGGCCTCGTCTGGACCTAGTGAATATGCTCCATCTGGGCCTCATTTGGACCTGGTGACTCTCTTCCCTACCTGGGCATCATCGGGACAAGGTTCCACTGCATGGCCTTTAGGTTGGCCGCACCTGGACCTGGTAACTGTGGTTCTACCTGGGCATCATGGGGACGTGGTTACTCTATTCCCAGTGGGACTGACCTGATCGTGGTAACTCTGGTCCTGACTTTGGCCTCTTCTGTGCCATGTGACTCTGGCTCCTCCTGGACTTCACCTGTAAGTGGTGACTCTGATCCTAAGCATGGCCTCACCTCACCTGGTGACTGTGGTTTCCATCGGTACCTCACCTGGACCTCATGTCTCTGGTCCCAACTGGCACTCACCAGGACTTGTATCTGGTACCCACCTGAGTAGCATCAGGATATGGTTACACTGTTCACCAACAGTGACGCGGCCGGACCTATTAACTCTCGTCTTCACCTGGTCCACACTTGGACATGGAGACACTGGTTCCCACCAGGGTCTCACCTGGACATGGTGACTCATCCCCACCTGCTCCTCACCTGTAACTTGTAATTCTCGTTCCCACATGGACATCATGTGGACCTGGTGGTTGCAGTGTTACTAGCTTCTCATGTACCTCGTGACTCTGGTCCCCACCAGGGCCTCACCGGGACTTGGTGAGTTGGTTGCCACCTGCACCTCACCAGGACCTGGTGATTCTGGTCTCCACCTGAGACTACCCTGGATCTGGTGACTGTGGTCCCCACCTGGGCTTCACCTGAATTTGGGGCTCCGGTCCCCATCTGGGCCTAAACTGGCCCTGTTGACCATGGTCCTCAACTGTGCAGAATTGGGACCCGGTGACTGTATTCCACAACTGGATCTCACCTGGACCAGGTGACTCTGGTCCCCCTCTGGGTCTCACTGGGCCCTAGTGACTGTGAACCCCACTTTGGCCTGACTTGGACCTGCTGACCCTGGTTGCCACCTGCGCCTGACCTCACTGTTGACTCTGGTTCTCTCAAGGGCCTCCCCTGTACCTGGTGATCCTGGTCCCCAATTGGTCCTCAACTGGACGTGGTGACTCTTGTCACCACCGGGGACTCACCTGGACATGATTACTTTGTTCCACACCTGGGCCTCAGGTAGACCTGTTGACGAGGGTCCCCAAGCCGGCCTCACGTGGACCTTTTGGCTCTGATCCCCGCCGGGGGCTCACGTGTATCTGGTAACTCTGATCCTCACCTGGGTCTAATCAGGACCTAGTGACTCTGGTCCCCACCTGGGCTTCACCTGGATCTGGTGACTCTGGTCCCCACCTGGACTTCACCTGGATCTGGTGACTCTGGTCCCCACCTGGACCTCTCCTGGACCTGGTGACTCTCTTTCCAACATGGACCTCCCTGGATGTGGTGACTGGTACTCAGTTTGGCCTCACCTTGGACTGGTGTCTCTCGTCCCCACTTTGACCTAACTCAGAACTGCTGAATCTTGCCCCCTAGGCCGCACCCAGACCTGGTGACTCTTGTCCCCAGCTATGCCTCAATTCAACCTGATGAATCTGGTCCTCACGTGGGCTCACATGGACCTGGGACTCAGCTGGATAGAGTGGCTCTGGTTCCCACAAGGGCTCACCTGATACTGCTGATGTGGTCTTTTTCTATGCCTCACCAGGACCTAGTGATTCTGTTCCCCTCTGGGCCTGCATGGCCCTAGTGACTTTGGTCCTCACCAGGCATCATTGGGACCTGGATACTCTATTCCACACCTGGGCCTCACTTTGACCAGGGACCTCTGGTCCCATTCTGGGCCTCAAACTAAACTGGTTACTCTGGTTCCCCCTCTGGGCCTCACCCTTACCTGGTACTCTGGTCACCCTTGGGCTTCACTTGGGCCTGGTGAATCTGGTCCTTAGCTGGTCCTCACTGGATCTGGTGACTGATCGCCACCTGGGTCACCTGGACTTGGTGAATCCTGTTGCCACCTGCGCCTCACCTGGACCTTGTGACTGTGGTCCCACCTGGACCTCACCTGGATCTGGTTGGCTCTGGTTCCCATATGGGGCTCTCCTGACTGGTCCGTGTTGTCTCCATCTGGCCTCACCTGGCACAATGACTCTGATCATATTTGGGCCTCTCCTGGACCTGATGACGCTGGTCCTTACCTGGGCATCACTGGGACCTGGATACTCTCTTATATACCTGGGCCTCACCTGGACCTGGTGACTGTGGTCCCACCTGGGCCTCACCTGGACGAGGTGACTGGTTCCCACAGGGACCTCACCTGGACCTGATGACTCAGGTCCTCATATGGGCATCATGGGACCTGGTTTCTCAGTTCCACATCGGGGCCTCACCTGGACCTAGTGATTCTCGTCCCCCTCTGGGCCTCACCCTGACGTGGTGACTCTGGTCCCCCTGGATATCACCAGAACCGGGTGACTCTGGTCCCCCTCTGGGACTCCCGGAGCTGGGGACACTGGTCCTCAGCTGGGCCTCAACAGGACCTGGTGAATCTACTCTCACTAGGCCTCGTCTGGACCTTGTGACTCTTTTCCCACCTGGCATCAATGGGACATGGTTACTCTGTCCCCACCTGGGCCTCACCTGGACATGATAACTTTGCTCCACACTTTGGCCTCAACTGGTCCTGATGACTCTGGGTCCCCCCACTAGGCCTCAATCTGGACCTGGTGACTGTGGTCCCCACCTGGGTCTCACCTGGACCTGGTGACTCTCGTTCCCACATGAACCACACCTGGACCTGGTCACTGTGGTCTTCTTGTAGACTCACATTTACCTGTTGACTCCGATCCCCACTAGGGCCTCACCTGGATCTGGTGACTCTGGCCTGCAGGTTGGCTCACCTGGACCTGGAGTGGGTTGCCACCTGGGCCTCACCCATACCTGGTGACTCAGCTCCCCACGTGGGCCTCTTGGACCTAGTGAATCTGGTCCTTACCTGGTCCTCCCCCAGACCCGGGGACTCTGGTCACCACCTGGGCTCACTGGACCTGGTGAATCTGGTCCCCATCTGGGCCTCACCAGCCTGGTGACTTGTTCCCCACCTGGACCTGATGCTGTGGACTCTTTCTTGGCCTCACCTGGAACTGGTGACTCTGATGCTATCTGCGCGTCACCCATACCTGGTGATTCTGGTCCTCACCTGGGCATCATTGGTACCTGGTGACTCTGTTCACACCTGAGCCTCACCTGGACATGAGGACTCTGGAACCTCTCTGGGCCTCACCCTGACCTGGTGACTCTGGTCCCCATCTGGATGTCACCTGGGCCAGGTGTTCTGGTATGGCTCTAGGCCTCAACCAGATCTGGTGACTCTTGTCCTCAACTGGGCCTCACCTGGATCTAGTGAATATGCTCCATCTGGGCCTCATTTGGACCTGGTGACTCTGGACCCTACCTGGGCATCATTGGGAACTGGATACTCTCTTATATACCTGGGCTCACCTGGACCTGGTGACTGTGGTCCCACCTGGGCCTCACCTGGACGAGGTGACTGTTTCCCACAGGGACATCACCTGGACCTGGTGACTCAGGTCCTCATATGGGCAGCATTCACCTGGTTTCTCAGTTCCACATCGGGGCTTCACCTGTTCCTAGTGATTCTCGTCCCGCTCTGGGCCTCACCTCGATCTGGTGAATCTGGTCCTCAGTTTGGCCTCACCTGGACCTGGTGTCTCTCGTCCCCATTTTGACCTAACTCAGAACTGCTGAATCTTGTCCCACCTAGGCCGCACCCAAACTTGGTGACTCTTGTCCACAGCTATGCCTCAATTCGATCTGATGAATCTGGTCCTCACATGGGCCTCACATGGACCTGGGACTAGCTGGATAGAATGGCTCTGGATCCAACAAGGCGCTACACCTGATACTGGTGACTTTTCACCAGTGGTCTTATTCTATGCCTCACCAGGACCTAGTGATTCTGTTCCCCATCTGGGTCTGCATGGCCCTAGTGACTCTGGTCCACACCCAGGCATCATTGGGACCTGGATACTCTATTCCACAATTGGGCCTCACTTTGACCAGGACCTCTGGTCCCATTCTGAGCCTCAAACTAAACTGGTTACTCTCGTACCCCCTCTAGGCCTCACCCTTACCTGGTGACTCTGGTCACCCCTTGGGATTCACTTGGGCCTGGTGAATCTGGTCCTAAGCTGGTCCGCACCTGGATCTGGAGACTGGACGCCACCTGGGCCTCACCTGGATTTGGTGAATCCTGTTGCCACCTGCGCCTCACCTGGACTTTGTGACTGTGGTCACACCTGGACCTCACCTGGATCTGGTGGCTCTGGTTCCCATATGGGCTCTTCTGGACCTGGTACCTGTGGTCTCCATCTGGCCTCCCCTGGAACACAATGACTCTGATCCATATTTGGGCCTCTCCTGGACCTGTTGACTCTGGACCTTACCTGGGCATCATTGGGACCTGGATACTCTCTTATATACCTGGGCCTCACCTGGAACTGGTGACTGTGGTCCCACCTGGGCCTCACCTGGACGAGGTGACTGGTTCCCACAGGGACCTCCCCTGGGCCTGGTGACTCAGGTCCTCATATGTGCATCATGGGACCTGTTTTCTCAGTTCCACAACGGGGCCTCACCTGGACCTAGTGATTCTCGTTCCCCTCTGGGCCTCATCCTGACGTGGTGACTCTGGTCCGCACCTGACTCACACTAGAACCGGGTGACTCTGGTCCCCTCTGGGAATCACCCAGAGATGGGGACACTGATACTCAACTGGGCCTCAACAGGACCTGGTGAATCTACTCCTCACTTAGGCCTAGTCTGGACCTTGTGACTCTTTTCCCACCTGGCATCTATGGGACATTTTTACTCTGTTCCCCACCTGGGCCTCACTTGGACATGATAAATTTGCTTCATACTTTGGCCTCAACTCGTCCCGATGACTCTGGTCCCCCCACCTAGGCCTCAATCTGGACCTGGAGACGGTCATCCACACCTGGGTCTCACCTGGACCTTGCGACTCTCGTTCCCACATGAATCACACCTGGACCTGGTGACTGTGGTGTACTTGTAGACTCACATTTACCTGGTGACTCTGGCCCCACTAGGGCCTCACCTGGATCTGGTGACTCTGGCCTGCAGGTTGGCCTCACCTGGACTTGGTTAGTGGGATGCCACCTGGGCCTCACCCATACCTGGTGACTCAGGTCCCCACGTGGGCCTCTTGGACCTGGTGAATCTGGCCCTTACCTGGTCTTCTCCCAGACCCTGGGAATGTTGTCACAACCTGGGCCTCACCTAGACCTGGTGAATCTGGTCCCCATCTGGGCCTAACCCAGTCCTGGTGACTATGTTCCCCACCTGGACGTGTTTGCTCTGGACTCTTTTTGCCCTCACCTTGAACTGGTGACTCTGATCTTATCAGTGCGTCACCCAGACCTGGTGACTCTCGTCCTCACCTGCATCATTGGTACCTGGTTACTCTGTTCCACACCTGAGCCTCACCTGGACATGATGTCTCTGGGACCTCTCTGGGCCTCACCCTGACCTGGTGATCTGGTCCCCATCTGGATGTCACCTGGACCAGGGATTCTGGAACCCCTCTAGGCCTCAACCAGATCTGGTGACTCTTGTCCTCAACTGGGCCTCACCTGGACCTAGTGAATATGCTCCATCTGGGCCTCATTTGGACCTGGTGACTCTGGTCACTCACTGGGCATCATCGGGAAATGGTTCCACTGCATGGCCTGCTGGTTTGCCTCACCTGGACCTGGTAACTCTGGTCCCTACCTTGGCATCATCGGGTCATCTTGCCTGGGAGTGGGGTTCCCACCTGGATCTTACCCATGCCTGGTGACACAGGTCCCAACGTGGGCCTCACTTGGACCTGGTGAATGTGGTCCTTACCTAGTCCTCACCCGGAAGTGGTAAATCTGGTCACCACCTGGGCATCACCTAGTCCTGGAGACTTTGTTCCCCACCTGGACCTGATTGCTGTGGACACCTTCTTGGCCTCACCTGGAAGTGGTAACTCTGATCCTAACTGGGCCTCTCCCATATCTGGTGACTCTGTCCTCACCGGTGGACCATTATGACCTGGATACTCTGTTCCACACCTGACCTCACCTGGACATGATGACTCTAGATCCCCTCTGGGCCTCACTGACATTGTTACTCTGGTCCCCATCTGGATGTCACCTAGACCAGGTGAATCTGGTACCCCTCTGGGCCTCAACCAGATCTGGTGACTCTGGTCCTCAACTGGGCCTCACCTGGACCTAGTGAATATGCTCCATCTGGGCCTCATTTGGACCTGGTGACTCTGGTACCTACGTGGGCAACATCGGGACATGGTTCCACATAATGGTCAGCAGGTTGGCCTCTTCTTGACCTGGTAACTCTGGTCCCTATCTGGGCATCATCGGGACACGGTTCCTCTGCATGGCCTGCAGGTTGTCCTCACCTACCTGGTGAGTGGGCTTGCCACCTGGGCCTCACCCATACCTGGTGACACAGGTCTCACGTGGGCCTCACTTGGACCTGGTGAATCTGGTCCTTACCTGGTCCTCACCCGGAACTGGTAACCCTTGTCACCACCTGGGAATCACCGGGCCTGGTGAATCTGGTCCCCATCTGGGCCTCACCCATCCTGGTGACTTTGTCCCCACCTGGACCTGATTGCTGTGGACTCCTTCTTGGCCTCACTGGAACTTGTGACTCTGTCCTAACTGGGCCTCACCCAGATCTGGTGACTCTGGTCCTCACATGTGGACCATTATGACCTGGATACACTGTCCACACCTGAACCTCACCTGGACATGATGATTCTGGATCCCTCTGGGCCTCACCCTGACATGGTGACTCTGTCCCCATCTGGATGTCCCCTAGACCAGGTGAATATGGTACCCTCTAGGCGTCAACTAGACCTGGTGACTCTGGTCCTCATCTGGGCCTCACCGGACCTAGTGAATATTCTCCCCACCTGCGCCTCGCTGGACCTGGTGACTCTGATTCTACCTGGGCATCACTGGGACATGGTTACTGTATTACCCACTGGGACTGACCTGATCCTGGTAACTCTGGTCCTGACTTTGGCCTCTGTACCAGGTGACTCTGGCTCCACCTGGGCCTCACCTGTACCTGGTGACTCTGATCCTAAGCATGGCTCACCTGACCTGGTGACTGTGGTTCCCATCGAGGACCTCACCTGGACCTCATGTCTCTGGTTACACCTGGGCCTCACCAGGACCTGGTCTCTGGTACCACCTGGGTAGCATCAGGATATGTTACACTGTTCACTAACACTCACCAGCCGACCTATAACTCTGGTCTTCACCTGGGCACACGAGACATGGTGACACTGGTTCCCACCTGGGTCTCACCTGGATATGGTGAGTCGGATCCCACCTGGTCCTCACCTGTAACTGGTGATTTCGTTCCCACATGGACATCATGTGGACCTGGTGGCTGCAGTGTTTCTAGCTTCTCATGTACCTCGTGTCTCTGGTCCCCACAGGGCCTCCGGGACCGGTGAGTGTGGTTGCCACCTGCACCTCACATGACTGGTGATTCTGGTCTGCACCTGATACCCTGGATCTGGTGACTGTGGTCCCCACCTGGGCTTCACCTGGATTTGGGGACTCCGGTCCCCATCTGGGCCTCACCTGGCCTGTTGACCATGGTCCTCAACTGGGCAAAATTGGACCCGGTTGTGTTCCACAACTGGACCTCACCTGGACCAGTGACTCTGGTCCCCTCTGGGTTCACCGTGCCCTAGTGACTGTGAACCCCACTTTGGCCTGACTTGGACCTGCTGACCCTGGTTGCACCTGCGCCTGACCTCGAACTTTTGACTCTGGTTCTTTCAAGGCCTTCCCTGGACCTGGTGATCCTGGTCCCCACCTGGCCTCACACTGGACGTGTGACTCTGTCAACACGGGGACTCACCTGGCCCTTACTGTGTTCTACACCTGGGCCTCAAGTAGACCTGTTGCCTGATCCCCACCGGGGCCTCAGGTGTTGGTCTCTGGTCCCACCTGGCCTCACTGGACCTAGGACTCTGGTCCCACCTGGCTTCACTGGATCTGGTGACTCTGGTCCCCACCTGGACTTCACCTGGATCTGGTGACTCTGGTCCCCACCTGGACATCTCCTGGACCTGGTGACTCTCTGTCCAACATGGACCTCACCTGGATCTGGTGACTCTGGTCCTCACTTTGCCCTCACCTGGACCTGGTGTCTCTCATCCCCACATTGAACTAACTCAAAACTGCAGAATCTTGCCACACCTAGGCCGCCCCCCTGGTGACTCTTGTCCCCAGCTATGCCTCAATTCGACCTGATGAATCTGGTCCTCACCTGGGCCTCACATGGACCTGGGACTCAGCTCCATAGAGTGGCTCTGGTTCCCACAAGGGGATCACCTGATACTGCTGACTGTGGTGTTATTCTATGCCTCACCAGGACCTAGTGATTCTGTTTGCCATCTGGGCCTGCATGGCCCTAGTGACTCTGGTCCTCACCCAGGCATCATTGGGACCTGGATAATCTATCTACACCTGGGCCTCACTTTGACGAGGGACCTCTGGTCCCATTCTGGGCCTCAAACTAAACTGGTTACTCTGGTTCCCCCTCTGGGCCTCACCCCTACCTGGTGACTCTGGTCACCCCTTAGGCTTCATGGGCCTGCTGAAACTGGTCCTTAGCTGGTCCGCACCTGGATCTGGTGATTGGTCGCCACCTGGGTCTCACCTGGACTTGTTGAATCCTGTTGCCTCCTGTCCTCCCTGGACCTTGTGACTGTGGTCCCACCTGGACCTCACCTGGATCTGGTGGCTCTGGTTCCCATATGGGGCTCTCCTGGACCTGGTTCCTGTGGTCTCCATTTGGCCTCACCTGGAACACAATGACTCTGATCCATATTTGGGCCTCTCCTGGACCTGTTGACTCTGGTCCTTACCTGGGCTTTATTGGGACCTGGATACTCTCTTATTCCTGGGCCTCATCTGTACCTGGTGACTGTGGTCCCACCTGGATCTCACCTGGACGAGGTGACTTGTTCCCACAGTGACCTCACCTGGACCTGGTGGCTCAGGTCCTCATATTGGCATCATGGGACCTGGTTTCTCAGTTCCACATCGGGGCCTCACCTGGATCTAGTGATTCTCGTCCCCTCTGGGCCTCACCCTGACGTGGTGACTCTGGTCCCCACCTGGATATCACCAGTACCGGGTGACTCTGGTCCCCCTCTGGGACTCACCCGAAGCTGGCGACACTTGTCCTCAGCTGGATCTCAACAGTACCTGTTGAATCTACTCCTTACTTAGGTCTCGTCTGGACCTTGTGACTCTTTTCCCACCTGGCATCAATGGGATCATGGTTACTCTGTTTCCCTCCTGGGCCTCACCTGGACATGATAACTTTGCTCCACACCTGGGACTCACCTGGACATGATGACTCTGGATCCACTCTGGGCCTCCCTCTGACATGGAGACTCTGGTCCCATCTGGATGTCTCCTAGACCAGGTGAATCTGGTACCCCTAGGCCTCAACCAAACCTGGTGACTCTAGTCCTCAACTGGGACTCCCCGGGACCTAGTGAATATGCTCCCCAACTGCGCCTCATCTGGACATGGTGACTCTGGTTCTACGTGTGCATCATCGGGACATGGTTACTCTATTCCCCACTGGGAGTGACCTGATCCTGGTAACACTATTCCTGACTTTGGCATTTTCTGTACCAGGTGACTCTGGCTCCACCTGGGCCTCACCTGTAACTGGTGACTCTGATCGTAAGCATGGCCTCACCTGACCTGGTGACTGTGGTTCCCATCGGGACCTCACCTGGACCTCATGTCTCTGGTCCCAACTGGGCCTCACCAGGACCTGGTGTCTCGGTACCCACCTCGGTAGCATGAGATATGGTTACACTGTTCAATAACAGTGACTCAGCGGGACCTATTAACTCTGGCCTTCACCTGGGCCACACCTGGACATGGTGATACTGGTTCCCACCTCGGTCTCACCTGGACATGGTGAGTCGGATCCCCACCTGGTCCTCCCCTGTAACTGGTGATTCTCGTTCCCACATGGACATCATGTGGACCTGGTGGCTGCAGTGTTTCTAGCTTCTCATGTACCTCGTGACTCTGGTCCCCACCAGGGCCTCACCGGGACCTGGTGAGTGTGGTTGCCACCTGCACCACACCTGGACCTGGTGATTCTGGTCTGCACCTGAGACTCCCCTGGATCTGGTGACTGTGGTCCCCACCTGGGCTTCACCTGGATTTGGGTACTCCGGTCCCCATCTGGGCCTCACCTGGCCCTTTGACCATGGTCCTCAGCTGGGCAAAATTGGGACACTGTGACTGTGTTCCACAACTGGAACTCACCTGGACCAGGTGACTCTGGTCCCCCTCTGGGTCTCACCGTGCCCTAGTCACTGTGAACCCCACTTTGGCCTGACTTCGACCTGCTGACCCTGGTTGCCACCTGTGCCTGACCTCGAATTGTTGACTATGGTTCTTTCAAGGGCCTCCCCTGTACCGGTGATCCTGATGCCCACCTGGGCCTCACCTGCACGTGGTGTCTCTAGTCACCACCGGGGACTCATCTGGACCTGCTTACTGTGTTCCACACCTGGGCCTCAATTACACCTCTTGACCATAGTCCCCAAGCTCGCCTCACATGGACCTGTTACCTCTGATCCCCACCGGGGCCTCACGTGTACCTGGTAACTCTGGTCCTCACCTGGGCTTCATCTGCCCCTAATGACTCTGGTCCCCACCTGGACTTCACATGGATCTCCTGACTCTGGTCCCCACCTGGAACTCACCTGTATCTGGTGACTCTTGTCTCAGTTTGGCCTCACCTGGACTGGTGTCTCTCGTCCCCACTTTGACCTAACTCAGAACTGCTGAATCTTGCCCCACCTAGGCCGCACCCAGACCTCATGACTCTTGTCCCCAGCTATGCCTCAATTCGACCTGATGAATCTGGTCCTCACGTGGGCCTCACATGAACCTGGGACTCAGCGGGATAGAGTGGCTCTGGTTCCCACAAGGGGCTCACCTGATACTGGTGACTGTGTTCTTATTCTATGCCTCACCAGGATCTAGTGATTCTGTTCCCCATCTGGGCTTTCATGGCATTAGTGACTCTGGTCCTCACCCAGGCATCATTGGGACCTGGATACTCTATTCCACACCTGGGCCTCACTTTGTCCAGGGAACTCTGGTCCCATTCTGGGCCTCAAACTAAACTGGTTACTCTGGTTCCCCCTCTGGGCCTCACCCTTACCTGGTGACACTGGTCACCCCTTGGGCTTCACTTGCGGCTGGTGAATCTGGTTCTTAGCTGGTCCGCACCTGGATCTGGTGACAGGTCACCACGTGGGCCTCACCTGGACTTGGTGAATCATGTTGCCACCTGCGCCTCACCTGGACCTTGTGACTGTGGTCCCTACTGGAACTCACCTGGATCTGGTGGCTCTGGTTCCCATATGGGGCTCTCCTGGACCTGGCTCCTGTGGTCTCCATCTGGCCTCACCTGGAACACAATGACTCTGATCCATATTTGGGCCTCTCCTGGACCTGTTGAGTCTGGTCCTTACCTGGGCATCATTGGGACCTGGATACTCTCTTATATACCTGGGCCTCACCAGGACCTGGTGACTGTGGTCCCACCCGAGCCTCACCTGGACGGGTGACTGGTTCCCACAGGGACATCACCTGGACCTGGTGACTCAGGTCCTCATATGGGCATCTTGGGACCTGGTTTCACAGTTCCACATCGGGGCCTCAACTGGACCTAGTGATTCTCGTCCCCCTCAGGGCCTCACCCTGACTTGTGACACTGGTCCCCACATGGATATCACCAGAACCGGGTGACACACCCGGAGCTGGTGACACTGGTCCTCAGGTGGGCCTCAACAGGACCTGGTGAATCTACTCCAATCTTAGGCTTCGTCTGGACCTTGTGACTCTTTTCCCACCTGGCCTCAATGGGACATGGTTACTCTGTTCCCCACCTGGGCCTCACCTTGACATGATAACTTTGCTGTACACTTTGGCCTCAACTGGTCCTGATGACTCTCGTCCCCCAACCTAGGTCTCAATCTGGACTGGTGACTGTCGTCCCCAACTGGGTCTCAGCTGGACCTGGTGACTCCCGTTCCCACATGAACCACACCTGGACCTGGTGACAGTGGTGTTCTTGTAGACTCACATTTACCTTGTGACTCCCGTCCCCACTAGGGCCTCACCTGGATGTGGTGACTCTGGCCTGCATGCTGGCCTCACCTGGACCTGGTAACTCTGGTCCCTACCTCGACATCATCGGGACACGTTTCCTCTGCATGGCCTGCATGTTGGCCTCAGCCGGACCTGGTGAGTGAGGTTGCCACCTGGGTCTCAACCATACCTGGTGACACAGGTCCCCACGTGGGCCTCATTTGAACCTGGTGAATCTGGTCCTTACCTGGTCCTCACCCGGACCTGGTAACCCTGGTCACCACCTGGGAATCACCTGGACCTGGTGAATCTGGTCCCCATCTGGGCCTCACCCAGTCCTGTTGACTTTCTTCCCCACCTGGACCTGATTGCTGTGGACTCCTTCTTGGCCTCACCTGGAACTGGTGACTATGATCCTAACTGGGCCTCACCCAGATCTGGTGACTCTGGTCCTCACCTGTGGACCATTATGACCTGGATACTCTGTTCCACACCTGAGCCTCACCTGGACATGCTGCCTCTGGATCCCCTCTGGGACTCAGCCTGACATGGTGACTCTGGTCCCCATCTGGATGTCACCTAGACCAGGTGAATCTGGTACCCCTCTAGGCCTCAACTAGACCTGGTGACTCTGGTCCTCAACTGGGCCTCACCGGGACCTAGTGAACATGCTCCCCACCTGCGCCTCATCTGGACCTGGTGACGCTGGTTCTATCTGGACATCATCGGGACATGGTTACTCTGTTCCCCACTGGGACTGACCTGATCCTGGTAACTCTGGTCCTGACTTTGGCCTCTCTGTACCAGGTGATTCTGCCTCTAACTGGGCCTCACCTGTAACTGGTGACTCTGATTCTAAGCATGGCCTCACCTGACCTGGTGACTGTGGTTCCCATATGTACCTCACCTGGACCTCATGTCTCTGGTCCCACCTGGGCCTCACCACGGCCTGGTGTCTCTGGTACCCACCTGGGTAGCATCAGGTTATGGTTACACTGTTCACTAAGAGTGACCCAGACGGACCTATTAACTCTGGTCTTCACCTGGGCCACACCTGGACATGGTGACACTGGTTCCAACCTGGGTCTCCCCTGGACATGGTGACTCATATCCCCACCTGGTCCTCACCTGTAACTGGTGATTCTCGTTTCCACATGGACATCATGTGGACCTGGTGGCTGCAGTGTTTCTAGCTTCTCATGTTCCTCGTGACTCTGGTCCCCACCAGGTTCTCATCGGGACATGGTCTGTATGGTTGCCACCTGCATCTCACCTGCACCTGGTGATTCTGGTCTGCACCTGAGACTACCCTGGATCTAGTGACTGTTGTCCCCACCTGGGCTTCACCTGGATTTGGGGACTCCGGTCCCCATCTGGGGCTCACCTGGCCCTGTTGACCATGGTCCTCAACTGGGCAAAATTGGGATGCGGTGACTGTGTTCCACAACTGGAACTCACCTGGACCACGTGACTCCTGTTCCCCTCTGGGTCTCACCGTGCCCTAGTGACTGTGAAACCCACTTTGGCCTGACTTGACCTGCTGACCCTGGTTGGAACCTTCGCCTGACGTCGAACTGTTGACTCTGGTTCTTTCAAGGGCCTCCCCTGTACCTGGTGATCCTGGTCCCCACCGGGCATCACCTGGACGTGGTGACTCTTGTCACCACTGGGGACTCACCTGGACCTGCTTTCTGTGTTCCACACCTGGGACTCAATAGACCTGTTGACCATGGTGCCCAAGCCGGCCTCACATGGACCTGTTGCCTCTGATCCCCACCGGGGCTTCACGTGAACCTGGTGACTCTGGTCCTCACCTGGGCATCATTGGTCCTGGTGACTCTGTTCCACACCTGAGGCTCCCCTGGACATGATGACTCTGGAATCTCTCTGGCTATCAACCTGACCTGGTGACTCTGGTCCCCATATGGATGTCACCTGGACCAGGGGATTATGGTACCCCTCTGGGCCTCAACCAGATCTGGTGACTCTGGTCCTCAACTGGGCCTCACCTGGACCTAGTGAATATGCTCCATCTGGGCCTCATTTGGACCTGGTGACTCTGGTCACTACCTGGGCATCATCGGGACATGGTTCTACTGCATGACCTGCATGTTGGCCTCACCTGGACCTGGTAACTCTGGTCCATACATGGGCATCATCGGGACATGATTCCACTGCATGTCCTGGAGGTTGGCCTCACCTGGACCTGGTAACTCTCGTCCCTACCTGGGCATCATTGGGACCTGGTTCTTCTGCATGGCCTGCAGATTGGCCTCACCTGGATCTGGTGAGTGGGTTTGTCACCTGGGCCTCACCCTTGCCTAGTGACACAGGTCCCCACGTGGGCCTCACTTGGACCTGGTGAATCTGGTCCTTACCTGGTGGTCACCCGGAACTGGTAATTCTGGTCACCACATGGGAATCACCTGGGTCTGGTGAATCTGGTCCCCATCTGGGACTCACCCAGTCCTGTTGACTTTCTTCCCCACCTGGACCTGATTGCTGTGGACTCCTTCTTGGCTAACGTGGAACTGCTGACTCTGATGCTAACTGGGCCTCACCCAGATCTGGTGACTCTGGTCCTCACCTGTGGACCATTATGACCTGGATACTCTGTTCCACACCTGAGCCTCACCTGAATATGTTGACTCTGGATCCCTCTGGGCCTCAGCCTGACATGGTGACTCTGGTCCCCATCTGGATGTCACCTGGACCAGGTGATTCTGATACCCCTCTAGTCCTCAACTTGACCTGGTGATCCTGGTTCCCACCTGGGCCTCACCTGGACCTGGTGACTCTGGTCCCACTCTGGGTTTGACCGTGGCCTAGTGACTGTGAACCCCACTTTGGCCTGACTTGGGCCTGCTGACCCTGGTTGCCACCTGCGCCTGACCTCGAACTATTGACTCTGGTCTTTCAAGGGCCTTCCCTGGACCTGGTGATCCTGGTCGGACCTGGCTCACACCTGGACGTGGTGACTCCTGTCACCAATGGGGACTCACTTGGACCTGCTTACTGTGTTCCACACCTGGGCCTCAAGTAGACCTGTTGACCATGGTCCCCAAGCCGGCCTCACATGGACCTGTTGCCTCCGATCCCCACCGGATCCTCACGTGTACCTGGTATCTCTGGTCCTCACCTGGGCCTCATCTGGACCTAGTGACTCTGGTCCCCACCTGGGCTTCACTGGATCTGGTGCTCTGGTCCCCACCTGGACTTCACATGGATCTGGTGACTCTGGACCCCACCTGGACCTCTCCTGGACCTGGTGACTCTTTTCCAACATGGACCTCACCTGGATGTGGTGACTCTGGTCCTCAGTTTGGCCTCACCTGGACCTGGTGTCTCTCGTCCCCACTTTGACCTAACTCAGAACTGCTGAATCTTGCCCCACCTAGGCCGCACCCAGACCTGGTGACTCTTGTCCCCAGCTATGCCTCAATTCGACCTGATGAATCTGGTCCTCACGTGGGACTCACCTGGTCCTGGGACTCAGCTGGATAGAGTGGCTCTGGTTCTCACAAGGGGCTCACCTGATACTGCTGAATGTGGTCTTATTCTATGCCTCACCAGGACCTAGTGATTCTGTTCCCCATCTGGGCCTGCATGGCCCTAGTGACTCTGATCTTCACCCAGGCATCATTGGGACCTGGATACTCTATTCCACACCTGGGCCCCTCTTTGACCAGGGACCTCTGGTCCCATTCTTGGCCTCAAATTAAACTGGTTACTCTGGTCCCCCCTGGGCCTCACCCAGTCCTGGTGACTCTGGTCACCCATTGGGCTTCAATTGGGCCTGGAGAATCTGGTCCTTATCTGTTCCGCACCTGGATCTGGTGACTGGTCGCCACCAGAGCCTCACCTGGACTTGTTGAATCCTGTTGCCTCCTGCGCCTCACCTGGACCTTGTGACTGTGGTCCAACCTGGACCTCACCTGGACGAGGTGACTGGTTCCCACAGGGACCTCACCTGGACCTGGTGAATCAGGTCCTCATATGGGCTTCATGGGACCTGGTTTCTCAGTTCCACATCGAGGCCTCATCTGGACCTAGTGATTCTCGTCCCCATCTGGGCCTCACCCGGACGTGGTGATTCTTGTCCCCACCAGGATATCACCAGAACCGGGTGACTCTGGTCCCCCTCTGGGACTCACCCGGAGCTGGGACACTGGTCCTCACTGATCCTCAACAGGACCTGGTGAATCTACTCCTCACTTAGGCCTCGTTTGGACCTTGTGACTCTTTTCTCACCTGACATCAATGGGACATGGTTATTCTGTTCCCCACCTGGGCCTCACCTGGACATGATAACTTTGCTCCACACTTTGGCCTCAACTGCTCCTGATGACTCTCGTCCCCCCACCGAGGCCTCAATCTGCACCTGGTGACTGTGGTCCCCACCTGGGTCTCACCTGGACCTGGTGACTCTCGTTCCCACATGAAACACACCTGGACCTGGTGACTGTTGTTTTCTTGTAGACTCACATTTACCTGGTGACACCGGTCCCCACTAGGGCCTCACCTGGATCTGGTGACTCTGGCTTGCAGGTTGGCCTCACCTGGACCTGGTGAGTGGGGTTGCCACCTGAGCTTCACCCATACCTGATGACTCAGGAACCCACGTGGTTCTCTTGGACCTGGTGAATCTGGTCCTTAGATGGTCCACTCCCCGACCCGGGGATTCTGGTCACCTCCTGGGCCTCACCTGGACCTGGTGAATCTCTACCCCATCTGGGCCTCAACCAGTCCTGGTGAGTTTGTTCCCGACCAGGACCTGATTGCTTTGGACTTTTTCTTGGCCTCACCTGGAACTGGTGACTCTTATCCTCTCTGCGCGTGACTCAGTCCTGGAGACTCTGGTCCCCATCTGGATGTCACCTGGACCAGGTGATTCTGGTACCCCTAGGTTTATTTTTATTTTTTTTATTATTATTTATTTATTTATTATTTATTATTTATTTATTTATTTATTCATGATAAGACAGAGAGAGAGAGAGAGGGAGAGAGAGCGAGCCAGAGACACAGGCAGAGGGAGAAGCAGACTCCATGCACCGGGAGCCCGACACGGGACGCAATCCCGGGACTCCAGGATCGCGCCCTGGGCCAAAGGCAGGCGCTAAAACCGCTGAGCCCCCAGGGATCCCCCCCTCTAGGTTTTAACCATATCTGGTGTCTGTGTTCCTCAACTGGGCCTCGTCTGGACCTAGTGAATATGCTCCATCTGGGCCTCATTTGGACCTGGTGACTCTCTTCCCTACCTGGGCATCATCGGGACAAGGTTCCACTGCATGGCCTTTAGTTTGGCCGCACCTGGACCTGGTACTGTGGTTC
>NW_023330055.1:0-26267 GCF_011100685.1 Canis lupus familiaris | reverse complement strand
ACCTACTCACGTATGGACTTAGTATGAGCACCAGTCTACCCCAGGAATTACTAGGAAATCGCTTGATTGAGCTTGGAGGCACTCGTCTTGTGTGCCGGGAGATTCCAGTTACCTCTCCCAACACTTGCGTCAAGCAGCGAGCCTAGGCCTTTTGGAAGCGAAAGGTAGCGGCAGGCAGGATGTAGGGTTACAGGCCATAAGCTCAACTCTCAGAAGTGGTATGCATGGGAGGCAGATGTCTGCTACCCACTCGGACATGGAGTTGGAACCTAGCTACACTCCTATTGAAGAAGGATGTTGGAAATCGCTGTATTCAACTCAGATACACGGGAGTTCAGGCCCAATGCTTACACATGCTTTTCCCACAACCTATCCCAGCCACTAACATAAGGAGGTTAGCAGGTACGTCTACAGTCAGGCAGGATGCGGGAGGGTTCTGCCCTGTCCTCAGCTCTCACAGGGAAGCATGCCTAGAAGCCAGCTCTCAACTAGCTGCATTCTTATGACAGTGTGAAGGTAGCAGTATTCTGAGTAAGGAGGTTCCCAGATTACCACTCTACTGCACCTGGAGATACCTCCAGGTCTGCATTGTTAACTTGCGTCTCAGAGCCTCTGGCAAAAGTCTCTGGTGAAGACGTGGAAACTCCCTCAGCAGGCAGTGTGGAACTGTGAGGGACTGAGGGTGAGCTCAACTCAGCAGTAAGATGATTTTGGACAAGGCGTTCAGCTACCTTCTCACATATGGAACTTAGTATGTAGCACCAGTCTACCCCAGGAATTACTGGGAAATCGCTGATTGAGCTTGGAGGCACTAGTCTTGTGTGCCGGGAGATTCCAGTTACCTCTCCCAACACTTCGTCAAGCAGCGAGCCTAGGCCTTTTGGAAGCGAAAGGTAGCTGCAGGCAGGTAGGGTTACAGGCCATAAGCTCAACTCTCAGAAGTGGTATGCATGGGAGGCAGATGTCTGCTACCCACTCGGACATGGAGTTGGAACCTAGCTACACTCTATTGAAGAAGGATGTTGGAAATCGCTGTATTCAACTCAGATACACGGGGTTCAGGCCCAATGCTTACACATGCTTTTCCACAACCTTCCCAGCCACTAACATAAGGAGGTTAGCAGGTACGTCTACAGTCAGGCAGGATGCGGGAGGGTTCTGCCCTGTCCTCAGCTCTCACAGGGAAGCATGCCTAGAAGCCAGCTCTCAACTAGCTGCATTCTTGGACAGTGTGAAGGTAGCAGTATTCTGAGACAGGAGGTTCCCAGATTACCACTCTACTGCACCTGGAGATACCCTCCAGGTCTGCATTGTTAACTTGCGTCTCAGAGCCTCTGGCAAAGTCTCTGGTGAAGACGTGGGAAACTCACTCTGCAGGCAGTGTGGAACTGTGAGGGACTGAGGGTGAGCTCAACTCTCAGCAGTAAGATGATTTTGGACAAGGCGTTCAGCTACCTTCTCACATATGGAACTTAGTATGTAGCACCAGTCTACCCCAGGAATTACTGGGAAATCGCTGGATTGAGCTTGGAGGCACTAGTCTTGTGTGCCGGGAGATTCCAGTTACCTCTCCCAACACTTCGGTGAAGCAGCGAGCCTAGGCCTTTTGGAAGCGAAAGGTAGCTGCAGGCAGGGGTAGGGTTACAGGCCATAAGCTCAACTCTCAGAAGTGGGTATGCATGGGAGGCAGATGTCTGCTACCCACTCGGACATGCGAGTGGGAACCTAGCTACACTCTGATGAAGAAGGACTTTGGAAATCGCTGTATTCAACTCAGATACACGTGGGTTCAGGCACAACGATTCCACATGCTTTTCTCACAACCTTTCCCTGCCACTAACATGAGGACGTTAGCAGCTCCTTCTACAGTCAAGCAGGATGCGGGAGGGTTGTGCCCTGTCCTTAGCTCTCACAGGGAAGCATGCCTGAAGCCAGCTGTCAACTAGCTGCATTCTTATGGCAGGGTGAAGGTAGCAGTATTCTGAGACAGGAGGTTCCCAGATTACCACTCTACTGCACCTGGAGATACCTCCAGGTCTGCATTGTTAACTTGCGTCTCAGCCTCTGGCAAACGTCTCTGGTGAAGACGTGCGAAACTCACTCTGCAGGCAGTGTGGAACTGTGAGGGACTGAGGGTGAGCTCAACTCTCAGAAGTAAGATGATTTTGGACAAGGCGTTCAGCTACCTTCTCACATATGGAACTTAGTATGTAGCACCAGTCTACCCCAGGAATTACTGGGAAATCGCTGGATTGAGCTTGGAGGCACTCGTCTTGTGTGCCGGGAGATTCCAGTTACCTCTCCCAACACTTCGGTGAAGCAGCGAGCCTAGGCCTTTTGGAAGCGAAAGGTAGCTGCAGGCAGGAGGTAGGGTTACAGGCCATAAGCTCAACTCTCAGAAGTGGTATGCATGGGAGGCAGATGTCTGCTACCCACTCGGACATGGAGTGGAACCTAGCTACACTCTGATGAAGAAGGACTTTGGAAATCGCTGTATTCAACTCAGATACACGGGTTCAGGCCAACGATTCCACATGCTTTTCCACAACCTTCCCTGCCACTAACATGAGGACGTTAGCAGTCCTTCTACAGTCAGCAGGATGCGGGAGGGTTCTGCCCTGTCCTCAGCTCTCACAGGGAAGCATGCCTGAAGCCAGCTCTCAACTAGCTGCATTCTTATGCAGTGTGAAGGTAGCAGTATTCTAGGAGGTTCCCAGATTACCACTCTACTGCACCTGGAGATACCTCCAGGTCTGCATTGTTAACTTGCGTCTCAGAGCCTCTGGCAAAGTCTCTGGTGAAGACGTGCGAAACTCACTCTGCAGGCAGTGTGGAACTGTGAGGGACTGAGGGTGAGCTCAACTCTCAGCAGTAAGATGATTTTGGACAAGGCGTTCAGCTACCTTCTCACATATGGAACTTAGTATGTAGCACCAGTCTACCCCAGGAATTACTGGGAAATCGCTGGATTGAGCTTGGAGGCACTAGTCTTGTGTGCCGGAGATTCCAGTTACCTCTCCCAACACTTCGGTGAAGCAGCGAGCCTAGGCCTTTTGGAAGCGAAAGGTAGCGGCAGGCATGAGGTAGGGTTACAGGCCATAAGCTCAACTCTCAGAAGTGGGTATGCATGGGAGGCAGATGTCTGCTACCCACTCGGACATGCGAGTGGGAACCTAGCTACACTCTGATGAAGGATTTGGAAATCGCTGTATTCAACTCAGATACACGTGGGTTCAGGCACAACGATTCCACATGCTTTTCTCACAACCTTTCCCTGCCACTAACATGAGGACGTTAGCAGTCCTTCTACAGTCAAGCAGGATGCGGGAGGGTTTGCCCTGTCCTTAGCTCTCACAGGGAAGCATGCCTGAAGCCAGCTGTCAACTAGCTGCATTCTTATGGCAGGGTGAAGGTAGCAGTATTCTGAGACAGGAGGTTCCCAGATTACCACTCTACTGCACCTGGAGATACCCTCCAGGTCTGCATTGTTAACTTGCGTCTCAGAAGCCTCTGGCAAACGTCTCTGGTGAAGACGTGCGAAACTCACTCTGCAGGCAGTGTGGAACTGTGAGGGACTGAGGGTGAGCTCAACTCTCAAGTAAGATTTTTGGACAAGGCGTTCACTACCTCTCACTATGGAACTTAGTATGTAGCACCAGTCTACCCCAGGAATTACTAGGAAATCGCTTGATTGAGCTTGGAGGCACTCGTCTTGTGTGCCGGGAGATTCCAGTTACCTCTCCCAACACTTGCGTCAAGCAGCGAGCCTAGGCCTTTTGGAAGCGAAAGGTAGCTGCAGGCAGAGAGGTAGGGTTACAGGCCATAAGCTCAACTCTCAGAAGTGTGTATGCATGGGAGGCAGATGTCTGCTACCCACTCGGACATGGAGTGGAACCTAGCTACACTCTATGAAGAAGGATGTTGGAAATCGCTGTATTCAACTCAGATACAGGGAGTTCAGGCCCAATGCTTACACATGCTTTTCCCACAACCTATCCCTGCCACTAACATAAGGAGGTTAGCAGGTACGTCTACAGTCAGGCAGGATGCGGGAGGGTTCTGCCCTGTCCTCAGCTCTCACAGGGAAGCATGCCTAGAAGCCAGCTCTCAACTAGCTGCATTCTTATGACAGTGTGAAGGTAGCAGTATTCTGAGACAGGAGGTTCCCAGATTACCACTCTGCTGAGATACCTCCAGGTCTGCATTGTTAACTTGCGTCTCAGAGCCTCTGGCAAAGTCTCTGGTGAAGACGTGGAAACTCACTCTGCAGGCAGTGTGGAACTGTGAGGGACTGAGGGTGAGCTCAACTCTCAGCAGTAAGATGATTTTGGACAAGGCGTTCAGCTACCTTCTCACATATGGAACTTAGTATGTAGCACCAGTCTACCCCAGGAATTACTGGGAAATCGCTGGATTGAGCTTGGAGGCACTAGTCTTGTGTGCCGGAGATTCCAGTTACCTCTCCCAACACTTCGGTGAAGCAGCGAGCCTAGGCCTTTTGGAAGCGAAAGGTAGCTGCAGGCAGGAGGTAGGGTTACAGGCCATAAGCTCAACTCTCAGAAGTGGGTATGCATGGGAGGCAGATGTCTGCTACCCACTCGGACATGCGAGTGGGAACCTAGCTACACTCTGATGAAGAAGGACTTTGGAAATCGCTGTATTCAACTCAGATACACGTGGGTTCAGGCACAACGATTCCACATGCTTTTCTCACAACCTTTCCCTGCCACTAACATGAGGACGTTAGCAGCTCCTTCTACAGTCAAGCAGGATGCGGGAGGGTTGTGCCCTGTCCTTAGCTCTCACAGGGAAGCATGCCTTGAAGCCAGCTGTCAACTAGCTGCATTCTTATGGCAGGGTGAAGGTAGCAGTATTCTGAGACAGGAGGTTCCCAGATTACCACTCTACTGCACCTGGAGATACCCTCCAGGTCTGCATTGTTAACTTGCGTCTCAAGCCTCTGGCAAACGTCTCTGGTGAAGACGTGCGAAACTCACTCTGCAGGCAGTGTGGAACTGTGAGGGACTGAGGGTGAGCTCAACTCTCAGAAGTAAGATGATTTTGGACAAGGCGTTCAGCTACCTTCTCACATATGGAACTTAGTATGTAGCACCAGTCTACCCCAGGAATTACTAGGAAATCGCTGATTGAGCTTGGAGGCACTCGTCTTGTGTGCCGGGAGATTCCAGTTACCTCTCCCAACACTTGCGTCAAGCAGCGAGCCTAGGCCTTTTGGAAGCGAAAGGTAGCGGCAGGCAGGATGTAGGGTTACAGGCCATAAGCTCAACTCTCAGAAGTGGTATGCATGGGAGGCAGATGTCTGCTACCCACTCGGACATGGAGTGGAACCTAGCTACACTCTATGAAGAAGGATTTGGAAATCGCTGTATTCAACTCAGATACACGGGGTTCAGGCCCAATGCTTACACATGCTTTTCCACAACCTATCCCGCCACTAACATAAGGAGGTTAGCAGGTACGTCTACAGTCAGGCAGGATGCGGGAGGGTTGCCCTGTCCTCAGCTCTCACAGGGAAGCATGCCTAGAAGCCAGCTCTCAACTAGCTGCATTCTTATGACAGTGTGAAGGTAGCAGTATTCTGAGACAGGAGGTTCCCAGATTACCACTCTACTGCACCTGGAGATACCCTCCAGGTCTGCATTGTTAACTTGCGTCTCAGGCCTCTGGCAAAGTCTCTGGTGAAGACGTGGAAACTCACTCTGCAGGCAGTGTGGAACTGTGAGGGACTGAGGGTGAGCTCAACTCTCAGCAGTAAGATGATTTTGGACAAGGCGTTCAGCTACCTTCTCACATATGGAACTTAGTATGTAGCACCAGTCTACCCCAGGAATTACTGGGAAATCGCTGGATTGAGCTTGGAGGCACTAGTCTTGTGTGCCGGGAGATTCCAGTTACCTCTCCCAACACTTCGGTGAAGCAGCGAGCCTAGGCCTTTTGGAAGCGAAAGGTAGCTGCAGGCAGGAGGTAGGGTTACAGGCCATAAGCTCAACTCTCAGAAGTGGGTATGCATGGGAGGCAGATGTCTGCTACCCACTCGGACATGCGAGTGGGAACCTAGCTACACTCTGATGAAGAAGGACTTTGGAAATCGCTGTATTCAACTCAGATACACGTGGGTTCAGGCACAACGATTCCACATGCTTTTCTCACAACCTTTCCCTGCCACTAACATGAGGACGTTAGCAGCTCCTTCTACAGTCAAGCAGGATGCGGGAGGGTTGTGCCCTGTCCTTAGCTCTCACAGGGAAGCATGCCTTGAAGCCAGCTGTCAACTAGCTGCATTCTTATGGCAGGGTGAAGGTAGCAGTATTCTGAGACAGGAGGTTCCCAGATTACCACTCTACTGCACCTGGAGATACCCTCCAGGTCTGCATTGTTAACTTGCGTCTCAAGCCTCTGGCAAACGTCTCTGGTGAAGACGTGCGAAACTCACTCTGCAGGCAGTGTGGAACTGTGAGGGACTGAGGGTGAGCTCAACTCTCAGAAGTAAGATGATTTTGGACAAGGCGTTCACTACCTTCTCACTATGGAACTTAGTATGTAGCACCAGTCTACCCCAGGAATTACTGGGAAATCGCTGATTGAGCTTGGAGGCACTCTTGTGTGCCGGGAGATTCCAGTTACCTCTCCCAACACTTGCGTCAAGCAGCGAGCCTAGGCCTTTTGGAAGCGAAAGGTAGCTGCAGGCAGGATGAGGGGTTACAGGCCATAAGCTCAACTCTCAGAAGTGTGTATGCATGGGAGGCAGATGTCTGCTACCCACTCGGACATGGAGTGGAACCTAGCTACACTCTGATGAAGAAGGATTGGAAATCGCTGTATTCAACTCAGATACACGGGGTTCAGGCCAATGCTTACACATGCTTTTCCACAACCTTCCCTGCCACTAACATGAGGACGTTAGCAGTACGTCTACAGTCAGCAGGATGCGGGAGGGTTCTGCCCTGTCCTAGCTCTCACAGGGAAGCATGCCTGAAGCCAGCTCAACTAGCTGCATTCTTATGCAGTGTGAAGGTAGCAGTATTCTGAGACAGGAGGTTCCCAGATTACCACTCTACTGCACCTGGAGATACCCTCCAGGTCTGCATTGTTAACTTGCGTCTCAGAGCCTCTGGCAAACGTCTCTGGTGAAGACGTGCGAAACTCACTCTGCAGGCAGTGTGGAACTGTGAGGGACTGAGGGTGAGCTCAACTCTCAGAAGTAAGATGTTTTGGACAAGGCGTTCAGCTACCTTCTCACATATGGAACTTAGTATGTAGCACCAGTCTACCCCAGGAATTACTAGGAAATCGCTGATTGAGCTTGGAGGCACTCGTCTTGTGTGCCGGGAGATTCCAGTTACCTCTCCCAACACTTGTGTCAAGCAGCGAGCCTAGGCCTTTTGGAAGCGAAAGGTAGCGGCAGGCAGGATGTAGGGTTACAGGCCATAAGCTCAACTCTCAGAAGTGTGTATGCATGGGAGGCAGATGTCTGCTACCCACTCGGACATGGAGTGGAACCTAGCTACACTCTATGAAGAAGGATGTTGGAAATCGCTGTATTCAACTCAGATACACGGGGTTCAGGCCCAACTTACACATGCTTTTCCACAACCTATCCCTGCCACTAACATAAGGAGGTTAGCAGTACGTCTACAGTCAGGCAGGATGCGGGAGGGTTCTGCCCTGTCCTCAGCTCTCACAGGGAAGCATGCCTGAAGCCAGCTCTCAACTAGCTGCATTCTTATGCAGGTGAAGGTAGCAGTATTCTGAGACAGGAGGTTCCCAGATTACCACTCTACTGCACCTGGAGATACCCTCCAGGTCTGCATTGTTAACTTCCGTCTCATAGCCTCTGGCAAAAGTCTCTGGTGAAGACGTGCGAAACTCACTCTGCAGGCAGTGTGGAACTGTGAGGGACTGAGGGTGAGCTCAACTCTCAGAAGTAAGATGATTTTGGACAAGGCGTTCAGCTACCTTCTCACATATGGAACTTAGTATGTAGCACCAGTCTACCCCAGGAATTACTGGGAAATCGCTGGATTGAGCTTGGAGGCACTAGTCTTGTGTGCTGGAGATTCCAGTTACCTCTCCCAACACTTCGGTGAAGCAGCGAGCCTAGGCCTTTTGGAAGCGAAAGGTAGCTGCAGGCAGGAGGTAGGGTTACAGGCCATAAGCTCAACTCTCAGAAGTGGGTATGCATGGGAGGCAGATGTCTGCTACCCACTCGGACATGCGAGTGGGAACCTAGCTACACTCTGATGAAGGATTTGGAAATCGCTGTATTCAACTCAGATACACGTGGGTTCAGGCACAACGATTCCACATGCTTTTCTCACAACCTTTCCCTGCCACTAACATGAGGACGTTAGCAGCTCCTTCTACAGTCAAGCAGGATGCGGGAGGGTTGTGCCCTGTCCTTAACTCTCACAGGGAAGCATGCCTTGAAGCCAGCTGTCAACTAGCTGCATTCTTATGGCAGGGTGAAGGTAGCAGTATTCTGAGACAGGAGGTTCCCAGATTACCACTCTACTGCACCTGGAGATACCCTCCAGGTCTGCATTGTTAACTTGCGTCTCAGAGCCTCTGGCAAACGTCTCTGGTGAAGACGTGCGAAACTCACTCTGCAGGCAGTGTGGAACTGTGAGGGACTGAGGGTGAGCTCAACTCTCAGAAGTAAGATGATTTTGGACAAGGCGTTCAGCTACCTTCTCACATATGGAACTTAGTATGTAGCACCAGTCTACCCCAGGAATTACGGAAATCGCTGGATTGAGCTTGGAGGCACTAGTCTTGTGTGCCGGGAGATTCCAGTTACCTCTCCCAACACTTGGTGAAGCAGCGAGCCTAGGCCTTTTGGAAGCGAAAGGTAGCTGCAGGCAGGAGGTAGGGTTACAGGCCATAAGCTCAACTCTCAGAAGTGGTATGCATGGGAGGCAGATGTCTGCTACCCACTCGGACATGGGAGTGGAACCTAGCTACACTCTATGAAGAAGGATTTGGAAATCGCTGTATTCAACTCAGATACACGGGGTTCAGGCCAATGCTTACACATGCTTTTCCCACAACCTTCCCTGCCACTAACATAAGGAGGTTAGCAGTACGTCTACAGTCAGCAGGATGCGGGAGGGTTCTGCCCTGTCCTAGCTCTCACAGGGAAGCATGCCTGAAGCCAGCTCTCAACTAGCTGCATTCTTATGCAGTGTGAAGGTAGCAGTATTCTGAGACAGGAGGTTCCCAGATTACCACTCTACTGCACCTGGAGATTCCAGGTCTGCATTGTTAACTTGCGTCTCAGAGCCTCTGGCAAAGTCTCTGGTGAAGACGTGCGAAACTCACTCTGCAGGCAGTGTGGAACTGTGAGGGACTGAGGGTGAGCTCAACTCTCAGCAGTAAGATGATTTTGGACAAGGCGTTCAGCTACCTTCTCACATATGGAACTTAGTATGTAGCACCAGTCTACCCCAGGAATTACTGGGAAATCGCTGGATTGAGCTTGGAGGCACTAGTCTTGTGTGCCGGGAGATTCCAGTTACCTCTCCCAACACTTCGGTGAAGCAGCGAGCCTAGGCCTTTTGGAAGCGAAAGGTAGCTGCAGGCAGGAGGTAGGGTTACAGGCCATAAGCTCAACTCTCAGAAGTGGGTATGCATGGGAGGCAGATGTCTGCTACCCACTCGGACATGCGAGTGGGAACCTAGCTACACTCTGATGAAGAAGGACTTTGGAAATCGCTGTATTCAACTCAGATACACGTGGGTTCAGGCACAACGATTCCACATGCTTTTCTCACAACCTTCCCTGCCACTAACATGAGGACGTTAGCAGCTCCTTCTACAGTCAAGCAGGATGCGGGAGGGTTGTGCCCTGTCCTTAGCTCTCACAGGGAAGCATGCCTTGAAGCCACCTGTCAACTAGCTGCATTCTTATGGCAGGGTGAAGGTAGCAGTATTCTGAGACAGGAGGTTCCCAGATTACCACTCTACTGCACCTGGAGATACCTCCAGGTCTGCATTGTTAACTTGCGTCTCAGAGCCTCTGGCAAACGTCTCTGGTGAAGACGTGCGAAACTCACTCTGCAGGCAGTGTGGAACTGTGAGGGACTGAGGGTGAGCTCAACTCTCAGAAGTAACATGATTTTGGACAAGGCGTTCAGCTACCTTCTCACATATGGAACTTAGTATGTAGCACCAGTCTACCCCAGGAATTACTAGGAAATCGCTCATTGAGCTTGGAGGCACTCGTCTTGTGTGCCGGGAGATTCCAGTTACCTCTCCCAACACTTCAGTGAAGCAGCGAGCCTAGGCCTTTTGGAAGCGAAAGGTAGCTGCAGGCAGGAGGTAGGGTTACAGGCCATAAGCTCAACTCTCAGAAGTGGGTATGCATGGGAGGCAGATGTCTGCTACCCACTCGGACATGGAGTTGGAACCTAGCTACACTCTTGAAGAAGGATTTGGAAATCGCTGTATTCAACTCAGATACACGGGGTTCAGGCCAACTTACACATGCTTTTCCACAACCTATCCCTGCCACTAACATGGGGTTAGCAGTACGTCTACAGTCAGGCAGGATGCGGGAGGGTTCTGCCCTGTCCTCAGCTCTCACAGGGAAGCATGCCTAGAAGCCAGCTCTCAACTAGCTGCATTCTTATGACAGTGTGAAGGTAGCAGTATTCTGAGACAGGAGGTTCCCAGATTACCACTCTACTGCACCTGGAGATACCCTCCAGGTCTGCATTGTTAACTTGCGTCTCAGAGCCTCTGGCAAAGTCTCTGGTGAAGACGTGGAAACTCACTCTGCAGGCAGTGTGGAACTGTGAGGGACTGAGGGTGAGCTCAACTCTCAGAAGTAAGATGATTTTGGACAAGGCGTTCAGCTACCTTCTCACATATGGAACTTAGTATGTAGCACCAGTCTACCCCAGGAATTACTGGGAAATCGCTGGATTGAGCTTGGAGGCACTAGTCTTGTGTGCCGGGAGATTCCAGTTACCTCTCCCAACACTTCGGTGAAGCAGCGAGCCTAGGCCTTTTGGAAGCGAAAGGTAGCTGCAGGCAGGAGGTAGGGTTACAGGCCATAAGCTCAACTCTCAGAAGTGGGTATGCATGGGAGGCAGATGTCTGCTACCCACTCGGACATGCGAGTGGGAACCTAGCTACACTCTGATGAAGAAGGATTTGGAAATCGCTGTATTCAACTCAGATACACGTGGGTTCAGGCACAACGATTCCACATGCTTTTTCACAACCTTTCCCTGCCACTAACATGAGGACGTTAGCAGCTCCTTCTACAGTCAGCAGGATGCGGGAGGGTTGTGCCCTGTCCTTAGCTCTCACAGGGAAGCATGCCTTGAAGCCAGCTGTCAACTAGCTGCATTCTTATGGCAGGGTGAAGGTAGCAGTATTCTGAGACAGGAGGTTCCCAGATTACCACTCTACTGCACCTGGAGATACCCTCCAGGTCTGCATTGTTAACTTGCGTCTCAGAGCCTCTGGCAAACGTCTCTGGTGAAGACGTGCGAAACTCACTCTGCAGGCAGTGTGGAACTGTGAGGGACTGAGGGTGAGCTCAACTCTCAGAAGTAAGATGATTTTGGACAAGGCGTTCAGCTACCTTCTCACATATGGAACTTAGTATGTAGCACCAGTCTACCCCAGGAATTACTGGGAAATCGCTGGATTGAGCTTGGAGGCACTAGTCTTGTGTGCCGGGAGATTCCAGTTACCTCTCCCAACACTTCGGTGAAGCAGCGAGCCTAGGCCTTTTGGAAGCGAAAGGTAGCTGCAGGCAGGAGGTAGGGTTACAGGCCATAAGCTCAACTCTCAGAAGTGGGTATGCATGGGAGGCAGATGTCTGCTACCCACTCGGACATGCGAGTGGAACCTAGCTACACTCTGATGAAGAAGGACTTTGGAAATCGCTGTATTCAACTCAGATACACGGGTTCAGGCACAACGATTCCACATGCTTTTCCACAACCTTTCCCTGCCACTAACATGAGGACGTTAGCAGCTCCTTCTACAGTCAGCAGGATGCGGGAGGGTTGTGCCCTGTCCTTAGCTCTCACAGGGAAGCATGCCTTGAAGCCAGCTGTCAACTAGCTGCATTCTTATGGCAGGGTGAAGGTAGCAGTATTCTGAGACAGGAGGTTCCCAGATTACCACTCTACTGCACCTGGAGATACCCTCCAGGTCTGCATTGTTAACTTGCGTCTCAAGCCTCTGGCAAAGTCTCTGGTGAAGACGTGCGAAACTCACTCTGCAGGCAGTGTGGAACTGTGAGGGACTGAGGGTGAGCTCAACTCTCAGAAGTAAGATGATTTTGGACAAGGCGTTCAGCTACCTTCTCACATATGGAACTTAGTATGTAGCACCAGTCTACCCCAGGAATTACTGGAAATCGCTGGATTGAGCTTGGAGGCACTAGTCTTGTGTGCCGGGAGATTCCAGTTACCTCTCCCAACACTTCGTCAAGCAGCGAGCCTAGGCCTTTTGGAAGCGAAAGGTAGGCAGGCAGGAGGTAGGGTTACAGGCCATAAGCTCAACTCTCAGAAGTGTGTATGCATGGGAGGCAGATGTCTGCTACCCACTCGGACATGGAGTGGAACCTAGCTACACCTATTGAAGAAGGATGTTGGAAATCGCTGTATTCAACTCAGATACACGGGGTTCAGGCCCAATGCTTACACATGCTTTTCCCACAACCTATCCCAGCCACTAACATAAGGAGGTTAGCAGTACGTCTACAGTCAGGCAGGATGCGGGAGGGTTCTGCCCTGTCCTCAGCTCTCACAGGGAAGCATGCCTAGAAGCCAGCTCTCAACTAGCTGCATTCTTATGACAGGTGAAGGTAGCAGTATTCTGAGAAGGAGGTTCCCAGATTACCACTCTACTGCACCTGGAGATACCCTCCAGGTCTGCATTGTTAACTTGCGTCTCAGAGCCTCTGGCAAAGTCTCTGGTGAAGACGTGGAAACTCACTCTGCAGGCAGTGTGGAACTGTGAGGGACTGAGGGTGAGCTCAACTCTCAGAAGTAAGATGATTTTGGACAAGGCGTTCAGCTACCTTCTCACATATGGAACTTAGTATGTAGCACCAGTCTACCCCAGGAATTACTGGGAAATCGCTGGATTGAGCTTGGAGGCACGTCTTGTGTGCCGGCAGATTCCAGTTACCTCTCCCAACACTTCGGTGAAGCAGCGAGCCTAGGCCTTTTGGAAGCGAAAGGTAGCTGCAGGCAGGAGGTAGGGTTACAGGCCATAAGCTCAACTCTCAGAAGTGGGTATGCATGGGAGGCAGATGTCTGCTACCCACTCGGACATGCGAGTGGGAACCTAGCTACACTCTGATGAAGAAGGACTTTGGAAATCGCTGTATTCAACTCAGATACACGTGGGTTCAGGCACAACGATTCCACATGCTTTTCTCACAACCTTTCCCTGCCACTAACATGAGGACGTTAGCAGCTCCTTCTACAGTCAAGCAGGATGCGGGAGGGTTGTGCCCTGTCCTTAGCTCTCACAGGGAAGCATGCCTTGAAGCCAGCTGTCAACTAGCTGCATTCTTATGGCAGGGTGAAGGTAGCAGTATTCTTAGGAGGTTCCCAGATTACCACTCTACTGCACCTGGAGATACCCTCCAGGTCTGCATTGTTAACTTGCGTCTCAGAAGCCTCTGGCAAACGTCTCTGGTGAAGACGTGCGAAACTCACTCTGCAGGCAGGGTGGAACTGTGAGGGACTGAGGGTGAGCTCAACTCTCAGAAGTAAGATGATTTTGGACAAGGCGTTCACTACCTCTCACGTATGGAACTTAGTATGTAGCACCAGTCTACCCCAGGAATTACTAGGAAATCGCTGGATTGAGCTTGGAGGCACTCGTCTTGTGTGCCGGGAGATTCCAGTTACCTCTCCCAACACTTGCGTCAAGCAGCGAGCCTAGGCCTTTTGGAAGCGAAAGGTAGCTGCAGGCAGGATGTAGGGTTACAGGCCATAAGCTCAACTCTCAGAAGTGTGTATGCATGGGAGGCAGATGTCTGCTACCCACTCGGACATGGGAGTTGGAACCTAGCTACACTCCTATTGAAGAAGGATGTTGGAAATCGCTGTATTCAACTCAGATACACGGGAGTTCAGGCCCAATGCTTACACATGCTTTTCCCACAACCTATCCCAGCCACTAACATAAGGAGGTTAGCAGTACGTCTACAGTCAGGCAGGATGCGGGAGGGTTCTGCCCTGTCCTCAGCTCTCACAGGGAAGCATGCCTAGAAGCCAGCTCTCAACTAGCTGCATTCTTATGACAGTGTGAAGGTAGCAGTATTCTGAGTAAGGAGGTTCCCAGATTACCACTCTACTGCACCTGGAGATACCCTCCAGGTCTGCATTGTTAACTTGCGTCTCCAGGGCCTCTGGCAAAAGTCTCTGGTGAAGACGTGGGAAACTCACTCTGCAGGCAGTGTGGAACTGTGAGGGACTGAGGGTGAGCTCAACTCTCAGCAGTAAGATGATTTTGGACAAGGCGTTCAGCTACCTTCTCACATATGGAACTTAGTATGTAGCACCAGTCTACCCCAGGAATTACTGGGAAATCGCTGGATTGAGCTTGGAGGCACTAGTCTTGTGTGCCGGGAGATTCCAGTTACCTCTCCCAACACTTCGGTGAAGCAGCGAGCCTAGGCCTTTTGGAAGCGAAAGGTAGCTGCAGGCAGGAGGTAGGGTTACAGGCCATAAGCTCAACTCTCAGAAGGGTATGCATGGGAGGCAGATGTCTGCTACCCACTCGGACATGCGAGTGGGAACCTAGCTACACTCTGATGAAGAAGGACTTTGGAAATCGCTGTATTCAACTCAGATACACGGGGTTCAGGCACAACGATTCCACATGCTTTTCTCACAACCTTCCCTGCCACTAACATGAGGACGTTAGCTCCTACGTCAAGCAGGATGCGGGAGGGTTGTGCCCTGTTAGCTCTCACAGGGAAGCATGCCTTGAAGCCAGCTGTCAACTAGCTGCATTCTTATGGCAGGGTGAAGGTAGCAGTATTCTGAGACAGGAGGTTCCCAGATTACCACTCTACTGCACCTGGAGATTACCCCTCGGTCTGCATTGATATAACTTTGCGTCTCATAACCCTCTGGCAAACGTCTCTGGTGGTAGAACGTGGGACGAAACGCACTCTGCAGGCAGTGTGGGTAGAACTGTGAGGGGACTTGAGGGTCTAGCTCAACTGCTCAGAAGTAAGATGATTTTTGGACAAGGCGTTTGCAGCTTACCTTCTCACATATGGAACTTAGTATGTAGCACCAGTGCTACCCCAGGAATTACTGGGAATCGCTGGATTGAGGCTTGAGGCAACTAGTCCCTTGTGTCGCCGGGCGAGATTCCAGTTACCTCTCCAAACTACGTTGTGAAGCAGCGAGCCTAGGCCCATTTTGGAAGCGAAAGGTAGCTGCAGGCAGGAGGTAGGGTTACAGGCCATAAGCTCAACTCTCAGAAGTGGGGTATGCATGGGAGGGCAGATGTCTGCTACCCACTCGGACATGCGAGTGGGAACATAGCTACACTCTGATGAAGAAGGACTTTGGAAATCGCTGTATTCAACTCAGATACACGTGGGTGCAGGCACAACGATTCCACATGCTTTTCTCACAACCTTTCCCTGCCACTAACATGAGGACGTTAGCAGCTCCTTCTACAGTCAAGCAGGATGCGGGAGGGTTGTGCCCTGTCCTTAGCTCTCACAGGGAAGCATGCCTTGAAGCCAGCTGTCAACTAGCTGCATTCTTATGGCAGGTGAAGGTGAAGGTAGCAGTATTCTGAGACAGGAGGTTCCCAGATTACCACTCTACTGCACCTGGAGATACCCTCCAGGTCTGCATTGTTAACTTGCGTCTCAAGCCTCTGGCAAACGTCTCTGGTGAAGACGTGCGAAACTCACTCTGCAGGCAGTGTGGAACTGTGAGGGACTGAGGGTGAGCTCAACTCTCAGAAGTAAGATGATTTTGGACAAGGCGTTCAGCTACCTCTCACATATGGAACTTAGTATGTAGCACCAGTCTACCCCAGGAATTACTAGGAAATCGCTTGATTGAGCTTGGAGGCACGTCTTGTGTGCCGGGAGAGGCAGGGACACTTCACCCAACAACTTGGTCAAGCAGCGAGCTAGGCCTTTTGGAAGAGAAAGTAGCGGGCAGGCAGGATGTAGGGTTACACGGCCATGAGCTAAATCTCAGAAGTGTGTAGCATGGGAGGCAGATGTCTGTCCCAACTCGGACATGGGAGTTGGAAACCAGCTACACTCCTATTGAAGAAGGAGGTGGCCCTCGCTGTATTCAACTCAATTACAGGGAGTTAGGCCCAAATGTTACACATGGATTTTCAACAACCTATCCCCAGCCACTAAACATAAGGAGGTTAGGCGGGTACGTCTACATGTCAGGCAGGATGCGAGGAGGTGTTCTGCCCTGTCCTCAAGCTCTCACACGGCAACGCATGCCTAGAAGCCAGCTCTCAATAGAGGACCATTTATTATGACAGTGTGAATTTCCGGTAGCCAGTATTTCGAGTACGGAGGTTCCCAGATTACCACCCTACGTAATGCACCTTGGCGTACCACACTCCAGGCTCTGCATTGTTAACTTGCGGTCTCATAAGCCTCTGGCAAACGTCTCTGGTGAAGACGTGCGAAACTCACTCTGCAGGCAGTGTTGGAACTGTGAGGGACTGAGGGTGAGCTCAACTCTCAAGAAGTAAGATGATTTTGGACAAGGCGTTCAGCTACCTTCTCACAATATGGAACTTAGTAGATGTAGCACCAGTCTACCCCAGGAATTACTGGGAAATCGCTGGATTGAGCTTGGAGGCACTAGTCTTGTGGCCGGGAGATTCCAGTTACCTCTCCCAACACTTCGGTGAAGCAGCGAGCCTAGGCCTTTTGGAAGCGAAAGGTAGCTGCAGGCAGGAGGTAGGGTTACAGGCCATAAGCTCAACTCTCAGAAGTGGGTATTCATGGGAGGCAGATGTCTGCTACCCACTCGGACATGCGAGTGGGAACCTAGCTACACTCTGATGAAGAAGGACTTTGGAAATCGCTGTATTCAACTCAGATACACGTGGGTTCAGGCACAACGATTCCACATGCTTTTCTCACAACCTTTCCCTGCCACTAACATGAGGACGTTAGCAGCTCCTTCTACAGTCAAGCAGGATGCGGGAGGGTTGTGCCCTGTCCTTAGCTCTCACAGGGAAGCATGCCTTGAAGCCAGCTGTCAACTAGCTGCATTCTTATGGCAGGGTGAAGGTAGCAGTATTCTGAGACAGGAGGTTCCCAGATTACCACTCTACTGCACCTGGAGATACCCTCCAGGTCTGCATTGTTAACTTGCGTCTCAGAAGCCTCTGGCAAACGTCTCTGGTGAAGACGTGCGAAACTCACTCTGCAGGCAGTGTGGAACTGTGAGGGACTGAGGGTGAGCTCAACTCTCAGAAGTAAGATGATTTTGGACAAGGCGTTCAACTACCTACTCACAGTATGGAACTTAGTATGTAGCACCAGTCTACCCCAGGAATTACTAGGAAATCGCTTGATTGAGCTTGGAGGCACTAGTCTTGTGTGCCGGGAGATTCCAGTTTACCTCTCCCAACACTTGCGTCAAGCAGCGAGCCTAGGCCCTTTTGGAAGCGAAAGGTCAGCTGCAGGCACGATGTGGGTTACAGGCCATGAGCTCAACTCTCAGAAGTGTGTATGCATGGGAGGCAGATGTCTGCTACCCACTTCGGACATGGGAGTTGGAACCTAGCTACACTCCTATTGAAGAAGGATGTTGGAAATCGCTGTATTCAACTCAGATACACGGGAGTTCAGGCCCAATGCTTACACATGCTTTTTCCCACAACCTATCCCAGCCACTAACATAAGGAGGTTTAGGCAGGTACGTCTACAGTCAGCAGGATGCGGGAGGGTTCTGCCCTGTCCTCAACTCTCACAGGGAAGCATGCCTAGAGCCAGCTCTCAACTAGCTGCATTCTTATGACAGTGTGAAGGTAGCAGTATTCTGAGTACAGGAGGTTCCCCAGATTGCCACTCTCCGGCACCTGGAGATACCGTCCAGGTCTGCATTGTTAACTTGCGTCTCAGAGGCCTCTGGCAAAAGTCTCTGGTGAAGACGTGGGAAACTCACTCTGCAGGCAGTGTGGAACTGTGAGGGACTGAGGGTGGAGCTCAACTCTCAGCAGTAAGATGATTTGGACAAGGCGTTCAGCTACCTTCTCACATATGGAACTTAGTATGTAGCACCAGTCTACCCCAGGAATTACTGGGAAATCGCTGGATTGAGCTTGGAGGCACTAGTCTTGTGTGCCGGCAGATTCCAGTTACCTCTCCCAACACTTCGGTGAAGCAGCGAGCCTAGCCTTTTGGAAGCGAAAGGTAGCTGCAGGCAGGAGGTAGGGTTACAGGCCATAAGCTCAACCTCAGAAGTGGGTATGCATGGGAGGCAGATGTCTGCTAACCCACTCGGACATGCGAGTGGGAACCTAGCTACACTCTGATGAAGAAGGACTTTGGAAATCGCTGTATTCAACTCAGATACACGTGGGTTCAGGCACAACGATTCCACATGCTTTTCTCACAACCTTTCCCTGCCACTAACATGAGGACGTTAGCAGCTCCTTCTACAGTCAAGCAGGATGCGGGAGGGTTGTGCCCTGTCCTTAGCTCTCACAGGGAAGCATGCCTTGAAGCCAGCTGTCAACTAGCTGCATTCTTATGGCAGGGTGAAGGTAGCAGTATTCTGAGACAGGAGGTTCCCAGATTACCACTCTACTGCACCTGGAGATACCCTCCAGGTCTGCATTGTTAACTTGCGTCTCATAGCCTCTGGCAAACGTCTCTGGTGAAGACGTGCGAAACTCACTCTGCAGGCAGTGTGGAACTGTGAGGGACTGAGGGTGAGCTCAACTCTCAGAAGTAAGATGATTTTGGACAAGGCGTTCAGCTACCTTCTCACATATGGAACTTAGTATGTAGCACCAGTCTACCCCAGGAATTACTGGGAAATCGCTGGATTGAGCTTGGAGGCACTAGTCTTGTGTGCCGGGAGATTCCAGTTACCTCTCCCAACACTTCGGTGAAGCAGCGAGCCTAGGCCTTTTGGAAGCGAAAGGTAGCTGCAGGCAGGAGGTAGGGTTACAGGCCATAAGCTCAACTCTCAGAAGTGGGTATGCATGGGAGGCAGATGTCTGCTACCCACTCGGACATGCGAGTGGGAACCTAGCTACACTCTGATGAAGAAGGACTTTGGAAATCGCTGTATTCAACTCAGATACACGTGGGTTCAGGCACAACGATTCCACATGCTTTTCTCACAACCTTTCCCTGCCACTAACATGAGGACGTTAGCAGCTCCTTCTACAGTCAAGCAGGATGCGGGAGGGTTGTGCCCTGTCCTTAGCTCTCACAGGGAAGCATGCCTTGAAGCCAGCTGTCAACTAGCTGCATTCTTATGGCAGGGTGAAGGTAGCAGTATTCTGAGACAGGAGGTTCCCAGATTACCACTCTACTGCACCTGGAGATACCCTCCAGGTCTGCATTGTTAACTTGCGTCTCATAGCCTCTGGCAAACGTCTCTGGTGAAGACGTGCGAAACTCACTCTGCAGGCAGTGTGGAACTGTGAGGGACTGAGGGTGAGCTCAACTCTCAGAAGTAAGATGATTTTGGACAAGGCGTTCAGCTACCTTCTCACATATGGAACTTAGTATGTAGCACCAGTCTACCCCAGGAATTACTGGGAAATCGCTGGATTGAGCTTGGAGGCACTAGTCTTGTGTGCCGGGAGATTCCAGTTACCTCTCCCAACACTTCGGTGAAGCAGCGAGCCTAGGCCTTTTGGAAGCGAAAGGTAGCTGCAGGCAGGAGGTAGGGTTACAGGCCATAAGCTCAACTCTCAGAAGTGGGGTATGCATGGGAGGCAGATGTCTGCTACCCACTCGGACATGCGAGTGGGAACCTAGCTACACTCTGATGAAGAAGGACTTTGGAAATCGCTGTATTCAACTCAGATACACGTGGGTTCAGGCACAACGATTCCACATGCTTTTCTCACAACCTTTCCCTGCCACTAACATGAGGACGTTAGCAGCTCCTTCTACAGTCAAGCAGGATGCGGGAGGGTTGTGCCCTGTCCTTAGCTCTCACAGGGAAGCATAGCCTTGAAGCCAGCTGTCAACTTAGCTGCATTCTTATGGCGGGGTGAAGGTAGACAGTATTCTGAGACAGGAGGTTCCCAGTTACCACTCTACTGCACCCTGGAGATACCCTACCAGGTCTGCATATGTTAACCGTGGCGTCTCAGAGCCTCTGGCAAACGTCTCTGGTGGAAGACCGTGTGCGAAACTCACTCTGGCAGGCAGTGTGGAACTGTGAGGGACTGAGGGGGGTGAGCTCTAACGCTCAGAAGTAAGATGATTGGGACAAGGTCGTTCGGCTACCTTCTCACAGTATGGAACTTAGTATGTAGCACCATCTACCCCAGGAATTACTGGGAAATCGCTGGATTGAGCTTGAGGCACTAGTTCTTGTGTGCCGGCAGATGCCAGTTACCTCTCCCAACACTTCGGTGAGAGCACGAGCCTAGGCCTTTTGGAAAGCGAAGGTAGCTGCAGGGCAGGAGGTAGGGTTACAGGCCATAAGCTCAACTCTCAGAAGTGGGTATGCATGGGAGGCAGATGTCTGCTACCCACTCGGACATGCGAGTGGGAACATAGCTACACTCTGATGAAGAAGGACTTTGGAAATCGCTGTATTCAACTCAGATACACGGTGCAGGCACAACGATTCCACATGCTTTTCTCACAACCTTTCCCTGCCACTAACATGAGGACGTTAGCAGCTCCTTCTACAGTCAAGCAGGATGCGGGAGGGTTGTGCCCTGTCCTTAGCTCTCACAGGGAAGCATGCCTTGAAGCCAGCTGTCAACTAGCTGCATTCTTATGGCAGGGTGAAGGTAGCAGTATTCTGAGACAGGAGGTTCCCAGATTACCACTCTACTGCACCTGGAGATACCCTCCAGGTCTGCATTGTTAACTTGTGTCTCATAGCCTCTGGCAACGTCTCTGGTGAAGACGTGCGAAACTCACTCTGCAGGCAGTGTGGAACTGTGAGGGAATGAGGGTGAGCTCAACTCTCAGAAGTAAGATGATTTTGGACAAGTAGTTCGCTACCTTCTCACTATGGAACTTAGTATGTAGCACCAGTCTACCCCAGGACTATAGGGAATAATCGCTGGATGAGCTTGGAGGCACTCGTCTTGTGTGCCGGGTGATGTGTGGGATCCGATTTACCCACTCTCCCAACACTTCGTCGAAGCAGCGAGGAGCCTAGGCCTTTTGGAAGTGAAAAGTAGCGTTAGCAGGGCAGGATGAGGGTTACAGGTCCATGAGCTCAACTCTCAGAAGTGTGTATGCCATGGGAGGCAGATGTCTGGCTACCCACTCGGACATGGGAGTTGGAACCTAAGCTACACTCCTATTGAAGAAGGATGTTGGAAATCGCTGTATTCAACTCAGATACACGGAGTTCAGGCCCAATGTTACACATGCTTTTCCCACAACCTATCCCAAGCCACTAACATAAGGAGGTTAGCAGGTACGTCTTACAGTCAGGCAGGGGATGAGGGAGGGTTCTGCCCTGTCCTCAGCTCTCACAGGAAGCATGCCTAGAAGCCAGCTCTCACTAGCTGCATTCTATGAACAGTGTGAAGGTAGCATTATTCTGAGTAAGGAGGTTCCCAGATTACCACTCTACTGCACCTGAGATACCATCCAGGTCTGCATTGTTAACTTGCGTCTCTAGAGCCTCTGGCAAAAGTCTCTGGTGAAGACGTGGGAAACTCACTCTGCAGGCAGTGTGGAACGTGAGGGTACTGAGGGTTGAGCTCAACTCTCAGCAGTAAGATGATTTTGGACAAGGCGTTCAGCTACCTTCTCACAATGGAACTTAGTATGTTGCACCAGTCTACCCCAGGGATTCCTGGGAAATCGCTGGATTGAGCTTGAGGCACTAGTCTTGTGTGCCGGCAGATTCCAGTTACCTCTCCCAACACTTCGGTTGAAGCAGCGAGCCTAGGCCTTTTGGAAGCGAAAGGTAGCTGCAGGCAGGAGGTAGGGTATACAGGCCATAAGCTCAACTCTCAGAATTAGTGGGTATGCATGGAGGCAGATGTCTGCTACCCACTCTGGACATGCGAGTGGGCAACCTAGCTACACTCTGATGAAGAAGGACTTTGGAAATCGCCTTGTATATTCAACTCAGATTACACTGTGGGGTTCAGGCCACAACCGATTCCACATGCTTTCTCACAACCTTATCCTGCCCACTAACATCGAGGACGTTAGCAAGCTCCTTCTACAGTTCAAGCAGGATGCGAGAGCGGGTTCTGCACCTGTTCCCTTAGCTCTCACAGGGAAGCATGCCTTGAGCCAGCTGTCAACTAGCTGCATTCTTATGCAGTGTGAAGGTAGCAGTATTCTGACGACAGGAGGGTTCCCAGATTACCACTCTACTGCACCTGGAGATACCCTCCAGGTCCATTGTACTTGCGTCTCAGAGGCCTCTGGCAAAAGCTCTGGTGAAGACGTGGCGAACTCACTCTGCAAGCAGTGTGGAACTGTGAGGGACTGAGGGTGAGCTCAACTCTCAGAAGTAAGATGATTTTGGACAAGGGTTTCAGCTATTCTCACATATGGAACTTAGTGATTGTGCACCAGTCTACCCCAGGAATTACTGGAAATCGCGGGATTGAGCCTTGGAGCAGGCACTAGCTTGTGTGCCGGGAGATTCAGTTACCTCTACCAACACTCGGGTGAAGCAGCGAGCCTAGGCTTTGGGAAGCGGAGGTAGCTGCAGGCAGGAGGTAGGGTTACGGCCATAAGCTCAAACTCTCAGAATTGGGTATGCCATGGGAGGCCAGAGTATGCACCTACCCACTCGGACATGCAGAGGGGAACCTAGCTACACTCTGATGAAGAAGGACTTTGGAAATCGCGTATTCAACTCAGATACACGGGGGTTTCAGGCCACAACGATTCCAACACGCTTTTCTCCACAACCTTGTCCCTGCCAGTTAACATAGCGGCGTTAGCAGCCCTTCTTACAGTCAAGCAGGACTTGCGGGGAGGGTTTGTGCTCCCTGTCCTTAGCCTCTCACAGTGAAGCATGCCTTGTGATGACAGCCATCCTGTCAACTAGCTGCATTCTTATGGCCTAGTGTGAAGGGTAAGCAGTATTCTGAGACTAGGAGGTTCCCAGATACCACTCTACTGCACCTGGAGATACCCTCCAGGTCTGCATTGTTAACTTGCGTCTCAGAATGCCTCTGGCAAACGTCTCTGGTGAAGACGTGCGAAAACTCACTCTTGCAGGCAGTGTGGAACTGTGAGGGACTGAGGGTGAGCTCAACTCTCAGAAAGTAAGATGCTTTTGGACCAAGGCGTTCATACTACCTTACTCACATAGGAACTTAGTATGTAGCACCAGTCTACCCCAGGAATTACTGGGAAATCGCTGGATTTGAGCTTGGAGGCACTAGTCTTGTGTGCCGGAGATTCCAGTTACCTCTCCCAACACTTCGGTGAAGCAGCGAGCCTAGGCCTTTTGGAAGCGAAAGGTAGCTGCAGGCAGGAGGTAGGGTTACAGGCCATAAGCTCAACTCTCAGAAGTGGGTATGCATGGGAGGCAGATGTCTGCTACCCACTCGGACATGCGAGTGGGAACCTAGCTACACTCTGATGAAGAAGGACTTTGGAAATCGCTGTATTCAACTCAGATACACGTGGGTTCAGGGCACAACGATTCCACATGCTTTTCTCACAACCTTTTCCCTGCCACTAACATGAGGACGTTAGCAGCTCCTTCTACAGTCAAGCAGGATGCGGGAGGGTTGTGCCCTGTCTTAGCTCTCACAGGGAAGCATGCCTTGAAGCCAGCTGTCAACTAGCTGCATTCTTATGGCAGGGTGAAGGTAGCAGTATTCTGAGACAGGAGGTTCCCAGATTACCACTCTACTGCACCTGGAGATTACCCTCCAGGTCTGCATTGTTAACTTGCGTCTCAGAAGCCTCTGGCAAACGTCTCTGGTGAAGACGTGCGAAACTCACTCTGCAGGCAGTGTGGAACTGTGAGGGACTGAGGGTGAGCTCAACTCTCAGAAGTAAGATGCTTTTTGGACCAAGGCGTTCAACTACCTACTCACGTATGGAACTTAGTATGTAGCACCAGTCTACCCCAGGAATTACTAGGAAATCGCTTGATTGAGCTTGGAGGCACTCGTCTTGTGTGCCGGGAGATTCCAGTTACCTCTCCCAACACTTGCGTCAAGCAGCGAGCCTAGGCCTTTGGAAGCGAAAGGTAGCGGCAGGCAGGATGTAGGGTTACAGGCCATGAGCTCAACTCTCAGAAGTGTGTATGCATGGGAGGCAGATGTCTGCTACCCACTCGGACATGGGAGTTGGAACCTAGCTACACTCCTATTGAAGAAGGATGTTGGAAATCGCTGTATTCAACTCAGATACACGGGAGTTCAGGCCCAATGCTTACACATGCTTTTCCCACAACCTATCCCAGGCCACTAAATAAGGAGGTTAGCAGGTACGTCTACAGTCAGGCAGGATGCGGGGAGGGTTCTGCCCTGTCCTCAGCTCTCACAGGGAAGCATGCCTAGAAGCCAGCTCTCAACTAGCTGCATTCTTATGCCAGTGTGAAGGTAGCAGTTATTCTTGAGTACAGGAGGTTCCACAGATTATACCACTACTCCTGCACCTGGAGATACCGTCCAGGTTCGCATGTTAACTTTGCGTCTCATGAGGCCTCTGGCAAGAGTCTCTGTTGAAGACGCTGGGAAACTCACTCTGCAGGCAGTGTGAAACTGTGAGGGACTGAGGGTGAAGCTCAACTCTCAGTCCTAGTAAGATGATTGTGGCCAAGGCGGTTCAGCTATCCTTCTCACATTATGGAACTTAGTATGTTAAGCACCAGTCTACCCCAGGAATTACTGGGAAATCGCTGAATGCTGGATTGAGCTTGGACGGGCACTAGTCTGAGCTAGCCCGGCCGGGAGTTGGTCCAGCTTGACGTCTCTCCAACCACTTCGGTGATGAAGCAGCGAGCCTAGGCTTTGGATTAAGCGAAAGGTAGCTGAGGCCAGGAGGTTTGTAGGGTACAGGCCAGACAGAAGCTCAACTCTCAGAAGTGGTTATGCATGGGAGGCAGATGTCTGCTACCCACTCGGACATGCGAGTGGGAACCTAGCTACACTCTGATGAAGAAGGACTTTGGAAATCGCTGTATTCAACTCAGATACACGTGGGTTCAGGCACAACGATTCCACATGCTTTTCTCACAACCTTTCCCTGCCACTAACATGAGGACGTTAGCAGCTCCTTCTACTGTCAAGCAGGATGTGGAGGGTTGTACCCTGTCCTTAGCTCTCACAGGGAAGCATGCCTTGAAGCCAGCTGTCAACTAGCTGCATTCTTATGGCAGGGTGAAGGTAGCAGTATTCTGAGACAGGAGGTTACCAGATTACCACTCTACTGCACCTGGAGATACCTCCAGGTCTGCATTGTTAACTTGCGTCTCAGAAGCCTCTGGCAAACGTCTCTGGTGAAGACGTGCGAAACTCATCTGCAGGCAGTGTGGAACTGTGAGGGACTGTGGGTGAGCTCAACTCTCAGAAGTAAGATGTTTTTGGCAAGGCGTTCAACTACCTACTCACGTATGGAACTTAGTATGTAGCACCAGTCTACCCCAGGAATTACTAGGAAATCGCTTGATTGAGCTTGGAGAGGCACTCGTCTTGTGTGCCGGGAGATTCCAGTTACCTCTCCCAACACTTGCGTCAAGCAGCGAGCCTAGGCCTTTGGAAGCGAAAGGTAGGGAAGGCAGGATGTAGGGTTACAGGCCAGAGCTCAACTCTCAGAAGTGTGTATGCATGGGAGGCAGATGTGCTACCCACTCGGACATGGGAGTTGGAACCTAGCTACACTCCTATTGAAGAAGGATGTTGGAAATCGCTTGTATTCAACTCAGAGACACGGGAGTTCAGGCCCAATGCTTACACATGCTTTTCCCACAACCTATCCCAGCCACTAACATAAGGAGGTTAGCAGGTACGTCTACAGTCAGGCAGGATGCGGGAGGGTTTGCCTGTCCTCAGATCTCACAGGGAAGCATGCCTAGAAGCCAGCTCTCAACTAGCTGCATTTTATGACA
>NW_023330054.1:0-26092 GCF_011100685.1 Canis lupus familiaris | reverse complement strand
CGATTCTTTTCGATTCATTCCATTCGTTTTTCTTTTTTTCTTTTTCGTTTCAATTCGATTCTTTTTGATTCTATTTCCATTCGATTCGAGTCTTTTCTCTTTGATTCGATTCTTTTCGATTCGATTCCTTTCGATTCAATTTGATTCTTTTCGTTTCGATTCTCTCTTTTCTATTCTATTCGATTCACTTGTTTTTTATTCGATTCGATTCAATTCTTTTCATTCCAATTTGATTCGAATCGACTCTTTTCGATTCAATTCCATTCGGTTTGATTCTATTTGTTTCGATTTGATTCTTTTGGATTTCATTAGATTAGATTCTTTTCGATTCGATTCGAATATTTCATTCAATTCGATTCGATTCGGCTCTTTTCAAATCGATTCGTTTCGATTCGATTCTTTGCTATTCGATTTGATTCTTTTCGTTTCAATTTGATTCTTTTCGATTCGATTCAATTCTTTTCAGATCGATTCGATTCTTTTCAATTTGATACGATTCGATTCTTTTCGATTTGATTCGACTCAATGCTTTTCGATTCAATTCGTTTCGATTCTTTTCGATTCGATTCAATTCGATGCTATTCGGTTCTTTTCGATTCCATTAAATTTGATTTGATTCTTTTCTACTCAATTAGATTCTTTTCGATTCGTTTCCATACAATTCGATTCTTTTCCATTCGATTCGATTGTTTTCGATTCGATTCAATTTTCTATCAATTCGATTAGATTCTTTTCATTTCAAATCGATTCTTTTCGATTCGATTCAATTAGATTTTTTTGATTCGATTAAATACAATGCGATTCTTTTGTTTCAATTCGATTTTTTTGATTCGATTGTTTTCGATTCGATTCGATTCAATTCTTTTCATTTCGATTCGATTCATTTCTATTCAATTCTTCGATCTATTCAATTTTTTCGATTCGATTCTTTACGTTTCGAGTCGATTCCTTTCGATTCGATTCTTTTATAATCTATTCAATTCATTTCTTTTCGATTCGATTCAATACAATTGGATTCTTTTCGATTCGATTCCTTACCATTAGATTCTTCTCTATTTGATTCAATCGATTCTTTCGATTCAATTAGATTCGATTCTTTATGCTTTGATTCGATTCGATTCTTTTAATTTCGATTCGATTTTTTTTTCGATTTGATTCTTTCGATTCGATTCGATTCTTTTCACTTCGGTTCGTTTCTTTTCAATTCGATTCGAATCTTTTCGATTCTATTGGATTTGATTCAAATCTTATCGATTTTATTCGATTCGATTCTTTTCTATTCAACTCGATTCTTTTCGATTCGATTCGATTCGACAGTTTTCGTTTCGATTCGATTCTTTTCGATTCGATTTGATTCTTTTCATTTCGATTAGATTCTCTTCGATTCGATTCTTTTCGTTTCGATTAGATTCTTTTCGATTCGATTCGATTCGATTCTTTTCACTTCGACTCGATTCTACTCGGTTCATCTCGAATCGATTCGATTCTTTTTGATTTGATCTATTCGATTCTTTTCGATTCAGTTCGATTCAATTCGATTCTTTTCTATTTGATTCGATTCTTTTCCACTCGATGTGATTTGATTCGTTTTGATTTTTTTCGATTTGTTCCAATTCGAATCTATTCGATTCTTTTCGTTTCAATTCGATTCGATTCTTTTTGATTCAATTCCATTCGATTCGAATAGATTCGATTCTTTTCGATTCGATACGATTCGATTCTTTTCGATGCGAATCAATTCGATTCGATTCTTTTTGATTCGATTCGATTCGATTCTTTTAATTTGATTCGTTTCGATTTGAATCTTTTTGTTTTGATTTGATTTTCTACAATTCGATTCTTTGGATTCGATTCTTTTTGATTTGATTAGATTCGATTCATTTCAATTCAAATCAATTCAATATGATTCGATTCGTTGCAATCTGATTCGATTTTTTCGAATCGATTTGATTCGATTCGATTAGTTTCGATTCGATTATCGATTCAATTCAATTCCAATTATTCTCAATTCGATTCGATTATTTTTATTCAATTCTATTATTTTCGATTCGATGCGATTCGATTCGATTCGATTCTTTTCGATTCAATCAATTCGATTTGATTCTTTTCAATTCGATTCGATTCTTTTCGATTTGATTGCATTCGATTCAATTGTTTTCGATTCGATTTGATTCTTTCGATTCGATTCGATTCTTTTCATTACGATTCAATTCAATTCGATTCTTTTCGATTCGATTTGATTCTTTTCGGTTCGATTCGATTCTTTTCGATTCGATTCGATTCGACACTTTTCGTTTCGATTCGATTCTTTTCGATTCGATTGATTCTTTTCGTTTCGATTAGATTCTCTTTGATTCGATTCTTTTCGATTCCATTTGATTTGATTCTTCTCCATTCGATTCGATTCAATTCTTTTCGAATCGATTCGATAAGATTCTTTTCATTCGATTCAATTCTGTTCGATTCTATTCTATTTGATTCGGTTCAATTCGATTCTTTTCAATTCGATTCTATTCGATTCTTTTCATTTTGATTCGATTCTTTTCGATTCAATTCTTTTCGACTTGGCTTGATTCGATCATTTGGATTCGATTTGTTACATTACGATTCAATTCTTTTCGATTCTGTTCGATTCGATTCTTTCGATTCAGTTCGTTTCGATTCTTTTTGATTCGATTCGATTCTTTTCCATTCGATGATTCGATTAGTTTCGATTTTTTCGAATCGTTTCAATTCGATTCAAATTCTTTTCTATTCGATTTGATTCTTTGCTATCTATTCGATTCTTTTCGATTCGATTCGATTCGATTCGTTTCGATTCCATCTTTTTGATTCGACACGATTCGATTCGAATCTTTTCGATTCGATTCAACTCAACTCAGTTCTTTTCGATTCGATTTTTTCGATTCGATTCTTTTCAATTCGATTCAAATCGATTCATTCCAATTCAATTCTTTCCGATTCGATTCGATTCTTTTCGATTCGATTCGATTCTTTTAATTCGATTCGAGTCTTTTCAATTCGATTCAATTCGATTCTTTTCAATTCAATTCTTTTCGATTCGATTCTTTTCGATTCGATTCGATTTGATTCTTTTCGAATTGATTCATTTCGATTCGATCTTTTTGATTTGATACGATTCTTGTCGATTCCATTAAATTTGATTCGATTCCTTTCAATTCAATTAGATTGTTTTCGAGTCGATTCCAATCAATTCGATTCTTTTCTATTCGATTCGATTCTTTTCATTTGATTTGATTCTTTTCGATACGATTCGATTCGATTCCATTTGATTTTTTTCGATTTGATTCGATACGATTCTTTTCATTTCGATTCAAATCGATTCTTTTCGATTCTATTCGTTTCGATTCGATTCGATTCCTTTTCTTTAGATTCGGTTCTTTGCGATTCGATCCTTTTTGATTCGATTCGATTCTTTTCGATTCGAGTCTTTTCGATTCGAATCGATTCGATTCTTTTTGATTTGAATCAATTCTTTTTGATTCAATTCAATTCTTTTCCATTCGATTCGATTCTTTTCGATTCGATTCTTTTCGATTCGATATTACTCGATTTGATTGTTTTTGATTCGATTCGAATCTTTTCTATTCTATTCATTTCAATTCTTTTCGATTCGATTTGATACGATTAGATTTTTTTCGATTGGATTCGATTCGGTACGTCGATTCTTTTCGATTCTATTCAGTTAGATTCTTTTCAATTCGGTTTGATTCTTTTTGTTTCGGTTTGATTCTTTTTGATTCAATTCTTTTTGATTCGATTCAATTCTTTTCATTCAATTTGATTCGATTCGATTCTTTTCGTTTCAAATCGATTCATTTCGATTTGATTCTTTTCTATTCGATTCGATTCTCTTCGATTCAATTCAATTCGATTCGATTCTCTTCGATTTAATTCAATTCGATTCTTTTCGATTCGATTCCATTCGATTCTTTTCGATTCAATTCAATTCGATTCTTTTTGTTTCAATTCGATTCTTTTTGATTCTATTCTTTTCCATTCGATTCGAGTCTTTTCTCTTTGATTCGATTCTTTTCGATTCGATTCCTTTCGATTCAATTTGATTCTTTTCGTTTCGATTCTCTTCTTTTCTATTCTATTCGATTCACTTGTTTTTTATTCGATTCGATTCAATTCTTTTCATTCCAATTTGATTCGAATCGACTTTTTCGATTCAATTCCATTCGGTTTGATTCTATTTGTTTCGATTTGATTCTTTTGGATTTCATTAGATTAGATTCTTTTCGATTCGATTCGAATATTTCATTCAATTCGATTCGATTCGGCTCTTTTCAAATCGATTCGTTTCGATTCGATTCTTTGCTATTCGATTTGATTCTTTTCGTTTCAATTTGATTCTTTTCGATTCGATTCAATTCTTTTCAGATCGATTCGATTCTTTTCAATTTGATACGATTCGATTCTTTTCGATTTGATTCGACTCAATGCTTTTCGATTCAATTCGTTTCGATTCTTTTCGATTCGATTCAATTCGATGCTATTCGGTTCTTTTCGATTCCATTAAATTTGATTTGATTCTTTTCTACTCAATTAGATTCTTTTCGATTCGTTTCCATACAATTCGATTCTTTTCCATTCGATTCGATTGTTTTCGATTCGATTCAATTTTCTATCAATTCGATTAGATTCTTTTCATTTCAAATCGATTCTTTTCGATTCGATTCAATTAGATTTTTTTGATTCGATTAAATACAATGCGATTCTTTTGTTTCAATTCGATTTTTTGATTCGATTGTTTTCGATTCGATTCGATTCAATTCTTTTCATTTCGATTCGATTCATTTCTATTCAATTCTTCGATCTATTCAATTTTTTCGATTCGATTCTTTACGTTTCGAGTCGATTCCTTTCGATTCGATTCTTTTATAATCTATTCAATTCATTTCTTTTCGATTCGATTCAATACAATTGGATTCTTTTCGATTCGATTCCTTACCATTAGATTCTTCTCTATTTGATTCAATCGATTCTTTCGATTCAATTAGATTCGATTCTTTATGCTTTGATTCGATTCGATTCTTTTAATTTCGATTCGATTTTTTTTTCGATTTGATTCTTTCGATTCGATTCGATTCTTTTCACTTCGGTTCGTTTCTTTTCAATTCGATTCGAATCTTTTCGATTCTATTGGATTTGATTCAAATCTTATCGATTTTATTCGATTCGATTCTTTTCTATTCAACTCGATTCTTTTCGATTCGATTCGACAGTTTTCGTTTCGATTCGATTCTTTTCGATTCGATTTGATTCTTTTCATTTCGATTAGATTCTCTTCGATTCGATTCTTTTCGTTTCGATTAGATTCTTTTCGATTCGATTCGATTCGATTCTTTTCACTTCGACTCGATTCTACTCGGTTCATCTCGAATCGATTCGATTCTTTTTGATTTGATCTATTCGATTCTTTTCGATTCAGTTCGATTCAATTCGATTCTTTTCTATTTGATTCGATTCTTTTCCACTCGATGTGATTTGATTCGTTTTGATTTTTTTCGATTTGTTCCAATTCGAATCTATTCGATTCTTTTCGTTTCAATTCGATTCGATTCTTTTTGATTCAATTCCATTCGATTCGAATAGATTCGATTCTTTTCGATTCGATACGATTCGATTCTTTTCGATGCGAATCAATTCGATTCGATTCTTTTTGATTCGATTCGATTCGATTCTTTTCAATTTGATTCGTTTCGATTTGAATCTTTTTGTTTTGATTTGATTTTCTACAATTCGATTCTTTGGATTCGATTCTTTTTGATTTGATTAGATTCGATTCATTTCAATTCAAATCAATTCAATATGATTCGATTCGTTGCAATCTGATTCGATTTTTTCGAATCGATTTGATTCGATTCGATTAGTTTCGATTCGATTATCGATTCAATTCAATTCCAATTATTCTCAATTCGATTCGATTATTTTTATTCAATTCTATTATTTTCGATTCGATGCGATTCGATTCGATTCGATTCTTTTCGATTCAATCAATTCGATTTGATTCTTTTCAATTCGATTCGATTCTTTTCGATTTGATTGCATTCGATTCAATTGTTTTCGATTCGATTTGATTCTTTCGATTCGATTCGATTCTTTTCATTACGATTCAATTCAATTCGATTCTTTTCGATTCGATTTGATTCTTTTCGGTTCGATTCGATTCTTTTCGATTCGATTCGATTCGACACTTTTCGTTTCGATTCGATTCTTTTCGATTCGATTGATTCTTTTCGTTTCGATTAGATTCTCTTTGATTCGATTCTTTTCGATTCCATTTGATTTGATTCTTCTCCATTCGATTCGATTCAATTCTTTTCGAATCGATTCGATAAGATTCTTTTCATTCGATTCAATTCTGTTCGATTCTATTCTATTTGATTCGGTTCAATTCGATTCTTTTCAATTCGATTCTATTCGATTCTTTTCATTTTGATTCGATTCTTTTCGATTCAATTCTTTTCGACTTGGCTTGATTCGATCATTTGGATTCGATTTGTTACATTACGATTCAATTCTTTTCGATTCTGTTCGATTCGATTCTTTCGATTCAGTTCGTTTCGATTCTTTTTGATTCGATTCGATTCTTTTCCATTCGATGATTCGATTAGTTTCGATTTTTTCGAATCGTTTCAATTCGATTCAAATTCTTTTCTATTCGATTTGATTCTTTGCTATCTATTCGATTCTTTTCGATTCGATTCGATTCGATTCGTTTCGATTCCATCTTTTTGATTCGACACGATTCGATTCGAATCTTTTCGATTCGATTCAACTCAACTCAGTTCTTTTCGATTCGATTTTTTCGATTCGATTCTTTTCAATTCGATTCAAATCGATTCATTCCAATTCAATTCTTTCCGATTCGATTCGATTCTTTTCGATTCGATTCGATTCTTTTAATTCGATTCGAGTCTTTTCAATTCGATTCAATTCGATTCTTTTCAATTCAATTCTTTTCGATTCGATTCTTTTCGATTCGATTCGATTTGATTCTTTTCGAATTGATTCATTTCGATTCGATCTTTTTGATTTGATACGATTCTTGTCGATTCCATTAAATTTGATTCGATTCCTTTCAATTCAATTAGATTGTTTTCGAGTCGATTCCAATCAATTCGATTCTTTTCTATTCGATTCGATTCTTTTCATTTGATTTGATTCTTTTCGATACGATTCGATTCGATTCCATTTGATTTTTTTCGATTTGATTCGATACGATTCTTTTCATTTCGATTCAAATCGATTCTTTTCGATTCTATTCGTTTCGATTCGATTCGATTTTCTTTAGATTCGGTTCTTTGCGATTCGATCCTTTTTGATTCGATTCGATTCTTTTCGATTCGAGTCTTTTCGATTCGAATCGATTCGATTCTTTTTGATTTGAATCAATTCTTTTTGATTCAATTCAATTCTTTTCCATTCGATTCGATTCTTTTCGATTCGATTCTTTTCGATTCGATATTACTCGATTTGATTGTTTTTGATTCGATTCGAATCTTTTCTATTCTATTCATTTCAATTCTTTTCGATTCGATTTGATACGATTAGATTTTTTTCGATTGGATTCGATTCGGTACGTCGATTCTTTTCGATTCTATTCAGTTAGATTCTTTTCAATTCGGTTTGATTCTTTTTGTTTCGGTTTGATTCTTTTTGATTCAATTCTTTTTGATTCGATTCAATTCTTTTCATTCAATTTGATTCGATTCGATTCTTTTCGTTTCAAATCGATTCATTTCGATTTGATTCTTTTCTATTCGATTCGATTCTCTTCGATTCAATTCAATTCGATTCGATTCTCTTCGATTTAATTCAATTCGATTCTTTTCGATTCGATTCCATTCGATTCTTTTCGATTCAATTCAATTCGATTCTTTTTGTTTCAATTCGATTCTTTTTGATTCTATTCTTTTCCATTCGATTCGAGTCTTTTCTCTTTGATTCGATTCTTTTCGATTCGATTCCTTTCGATTCAATTTGATTCTTTTCGTTTCGATTCTCTTCTTTTCTATTCTATTCGATTCACTTGTTTTTTATTCGATTCGATTCAATTCTTTTCATTCCAATTTGATTCGAATCGACTCTTTTCGATTCAATTCCATTCGGTTTGATTCTATTTGTTTCGATTTGATTCTTTTGGATTTCATTAGATTAGATTCTTTTCGATTCGATTCGAATATTTCATTCAATTCGATTCGATTCGGCTCTTTTCAAATCGATTCGTTTCGATTCGATTCTTTGCTATTCGATTTGATTCTTTTCGTTTCAATTTGATTCTTTTCGATTCGATTCAATTCTTTTCAGATCGATTCGATTCTTTTCAATTTGATACGATTCGATTCTTTTCGATTTGATTCGACTCAATGCTTTTCGATTCAATTCGTTTCGATTCTTTTCGATTCGATTCAATTCGATGCTATTCGGTTCTTTTCGATTCCATTAAATTTGATTTGATTCTTTTCTACTCAATTAGATTCTTTTCGATTCGTTTCCATACAATTCGATTCTTTTCCATTCGATTCGATTGTTTTCGATTCGATTCAATTTTCTATCAATTCGATTAGATTCTTTTCATTTCAAATCGATTCTTTTCGATTCGATTCAATTAGATTTTTTTGATTCGATTAAATACAATGCGATTCTTTTGTTTCAATTCGATTGTTTTTGATTCGATTGTTTTCGATTCGATTCGATTCAATTCTTTTCATTTCGATTCGATTCATTTCTATTCAATTCTTCGATCTATTCAATTTTTTCGATTCGATTCTTTACGTTTCGAGTCGATTCCTTTCGATTCGATTCTTTTATAATCTATTCAATTCATTTCTTTTCGATTCGATTCAATACAATTGGATTCTTTTCGATTCGATTCCTTACCATTAGATTCTTCTCTATTTGATTCAATCGATTCTTTCGATTCAATTAGATTCGATTCTTTATGCTTTGATTCGATTCGATTCTTTTAATTTCGATTCGATTTTTTTTTCGATTTGATTCTTTCGATTCGATTCGATTCTTTTCACTTCGGTTCGTTTCTTTTCAATTCGATTCGAATCTTTTCGATTCTATTGGATTTGATTCAAATCTTATCGATTTTATTCGATTCGATTCTTTTCTATTCAACTCGATTCTTTTCGATTCGATTCGATTCGACAGTTTTCGTTTCGATTCGATTCTTTTCGATTCGATTTGATTCTTTTCATTTCGATTAGATTCTCTTCGATTCGATTCTTTTCGTTTCGATTAGATTCTTTTCGATTCGATTCGATTCGATTCTTTTCACTTCGACTCGATTCTACTCGGTTCATCTCGAATCGATTCGATTCTTTTTGATTTGATCTATTCGATTCTTTTCGATTCAGTTCGATTCAATTCGATTCTTTTCTATTTGATTCGATTCTTTTCCACTCGATGTGATTTGATTCGTTTTGATTTTTTTCGATTTGTTCCAATTCGAATCTATTCGATTCTTTTCGTTTCAATTCGATTCGATTCTTTTTGATTCAATTCCATTCGATTCGAATAGATTCGATTCTTTTCGATTCGATACGATTCGATTCTTTTCGATGCGAATCAATTCGATTCGATTCTTTTTGATTCGATTCGATTCGATTCTTTTCAATTTGATTCGTTTCGATTTGAATCTTTTTGTTTTGATTTGATTTTCTACAATTCGATTCTTTGGATTCGATTCTTTTTGATTTGATTAGATTCGATTCATTTCAATTCAAATCAATTCAATATGATTCGATTCGTTGCAATCTGATTCGATTTTTTCGAATCGATTTGATTCGATTCGATTAGTTTCGATTCGATTATCGATTCAATTCAATTCCAATTATTCTCAATTCGATTCGATTTTTTTATTCAATTCTATTATTTTCGATTCGATGCGATTCGATTCGATTCGATTCTTTTCGATTCAATCAATTCGATTTGATTCTTTTCAATTCGATTCGATTCTTTTCGATTTGATTGCATTCGATTCAATTGTTTTCGATTCGATTTGATTCTTTCGATTCGATTCGATTCTTTTCATTACGATTCAATTCAATTCGATTCTTTTCGATTCGATTTGATTCTTTTCGGTTCGATTCGATTCTTTTCGATTCGATTCGATTCGACACTTTTCGTTTCGATTCGATTCTTTTCGATTCGATTGATTCTTTTCGTTTCGATTAGATTCTCTTTGATTCGATTCTTTTCGATTCCATTTGATTTGATTCTTCTCCATTCGATTCGATTCAATTCTTTTCGAATCGATTCGATAAGATTCTTTTCATTCGATTCAATTCTGTTCGATTCTATTCTATTTGATTCGGTTCAATTCGATTCTTTTCAATTCGATTCTATTCGATTCTTTTCATTTTGATTCGATTCTTTTCGATTCAATTCTTTTCGACTTGGCTTGATTCGATCATTTGGATTCGATTTGTTACATTACGATTCAATTCTTTTCGATTCTGTTCGATTCGATTCTTTCGATTCAGTTCGTTTCGATTCTTTTTGATTCGATTCGATTCTTTTCCATTCGATGATTCGATTAGTTTCGATTTTTTCGAATCGTTTCAATTCGATTCAAATTCTTTTCTATTCGATTTGATTCTTTGCTATCTATTCGATTCTTTTCGATTCGATTCGATTCGATTCGTTTCGATTCCATCTTTTTGATTCGACACGATTCGATTCGAATCTTTTCGATTCGATTCAACTCAACTCAGTTCTTTTCGATTCGATTTTTTCGATTCGATTCTTTTCAATTCGATTCAAATCGATTCATTCCAATTCAATTCTTTCCGATTCGATTCGATTCTTTTCGATTCGATTCGATTCTTTTAATTCGATTCGAGTCTTTTCAATTCGATTCAATTCGATTCTTTTCAATTCAATTCTTTTCGATTCGATTCTTTTCGATTCGATTCGATTTGATTCTTTTCGAATTGATTCATTTCGATTCGATCTTTTTGATTTGATACGATTCTTGTCGATTCCATTAAATTTGATTCGATTCCTTTCAATTCAATTAGATTGTTTTCGAGTCGATTCCAATCAATTCGATTCTTTTCTATTCGATTCGATTCTTTTCATTTGATTTGATTCTTTTCGATACGATTCGATTCGATTCCATTTGATTTTTTTCGATTTGATTCGATACGATTCTTTTCATTTCGATTCAAATCGATTCTTTTCGATTCTATTCGTTTCGATTCGATTCGATTCCTTTTCTTTAGATTCGGTTCTTTGCGATTCGATCCTTTTTGATTCGATTCGATTCTTTTCGATTCGAGTCTTTTCGATTCGAATCGATTCGATTCTTTTTGATTTGAATCAATTCTTTTTGATTCAATTCAATTCTTTTCCATTCGATTCGATTCTTTTCGATTCGATTCTTTTCGATTCGATATTACTCGATTTGATTGTTTTTGATTCGATTCGAATCTTTTCTATTCTATTCATTTCAATTCTTTTCGATTCGATTTGATACGATTAGATTTTTTTCGATTGGATTCGATTCGGTACGTCGATTCTTTTCGATTCTATTCAGTTAGATTCTTTTCAATTCGGTTTGATTCTTTTTGTTTCGGTTTGATTCTTTTTGATTCAATTCTTTTTGATTCGATTCAATTCTTTTCATTCAATTTGATTCGATTCGATTCTTTTCGTTTCAAATCGATTCATTTCGATTTGATTCTTTTCTATTCGATTCGATTCTCTTCGATTCAATTCAATTCGATTCGATTCTCTTCGATTTAATTCAATTCGATTCTTTTCGATTCGATTCCATTCGATTCTTTTCGATTCAATTCAATTCGATTCTTTTTGTTTCAATTCGATTCTTTTTGATTCTATTCTTTTCCATTCGATTCGAGTCTTTTCTCTTTGATTCGATTCTTTTCGATTCGATTCCTTTCGATTCAATTTGATTCTTTTCGTTTCGATTCTCTTCTTTTCTATTCTATTCGATTCACTTGTTTTTTATTCGATTCGATTCAATTCTTTTCATTCCAATTTGATTCGAATCGACTCTTTTCGATTCAATTCCATTCGGTTTGATTCTATTTGTTTCGATTTGATTCTTTTGGATTTCATTAGATTAGATTCTTTTCGATTCGATTCGAATATTTCATTCAATTCGATTCGATTCGGCTCTTTTCAAATCGATTCGTTTCGATTCGATTCTTTGCTATTCGATTTGATTCTTTTCGTTTCAATTTGATTCTTTTCGATTCGATTCAATTCTTTTCAGATCGATTCGATTCTTTTCAATTTGATACGATTCGATTCTTTTCGATTTGATTCGACTCAATGCTTTTCGATTCAATTCGTTTCGATTCTTTTCGATTCGATTCAATTCGATGCTATTCGGTTCTTTTCGATTCCATTAAATTTGATTTGATTCTTTTCTACTCAATTAGATTCTTTTCGATTCGTTTCCATACAATTCGATTCTTTTCCATTCGATTCGATTGTTTTCGATTCGATTCAATTTTCTATCAATTCGATTAGATTCTTTTCATTTCAAATCGATTCTTTTCGATTCGATTCAATTAGATTTTTTTGATTCGATTAAATACAATGCGATTCTTTTGTTTCAATTCGATTTTTGATTCGATTGTTTTCGATTCGATTCGATTCAATTCTTTTCATTTCGATTCGATTCATTTCTATTCAATTCTTCGATCTATTCAATTTTTTCGATTCGATTCTTTACGTTTCGAGTCGATTCCTTTCGATTCGATTCTTTTATAATCTATTCAATTCATTTCTTTTCGATTCGATTCAATACAATTGGATTCTTTTCGATTCGATTCCTTACCATTAGATTCTTCTCTATTTGATTCAATCGATTCTTTCGATTCAATTAGATTCGATTCTTTATGCTTTGATTCGATTCGATTCTTTTAATTTCGATTCGATTTTTTTTTCGATTTGATTCTTTCGATTCGATTCGATTCTTTTCACTTCGGTTCGTTTCTTTTCAATTCGATTCGAATCTTTTCGATTCTATTGGATTTGATTCAAATCTTATCGATTTTATTCGATTCGATTCTTTTCTATTCAACTCGATTCTTTTCGATTCGATTCGATTCGACAGTTTTCGTTTCGATTCGATTCTTTTCGATTCGATTTGATTCTTTTCATTTCGATTAGATTCTCTTCGATTCGATTCTTTTCGTTTCGATTAGATTCTTTTCGATTCGATTCGATTCGATTCTTTTCACTTCGACTCGATTCTACTCGGTTCATCTCGAATCGATTCGATTCTTTTTGATTTGATCTATTCGATTCTTTTCGATTCAGTTCGATTCAATTCGATTCTTTTCTATTTGATTCGATTCTTTTCCACTCGATGTGATTTGATTCGTTTTGATTTTTTTCGATTTGTTCCAATTCGAATCTATTCGATTCTTTTCGTTTCAATTCGATTCGATTCTTTTTGATTCAATTCCATTCGATTCGAATAGATTCGATTCTTTTCGATTCGATACGATTCGATTCTTTTCGATGCGAATCAATTCGATTCGATTCTTTTTGATTCGATTCGATTCGATTCTTTTCAATTTGATTCGTTTCGATTTGAATCTTTTTGTTTTGATTTGATTTTCTACAATTCGATTCTTTGGATTCGATTCTTTTTGATTTGATTAGATTCGATTCATTTCAATTCAAATCAATTCAATATGATTCGATTCGTTGCAATCTGATTCGATTTTTTCGAATCGATTTGATTCGATTCGATTAGTTTCGATTCGATTATCGATTCAATTCAATTCCAATTATTCTCAATTCGATTCGATTATTTTTATTCAATTCTATTATTTTCGATTCGATGCGATTCGATTCGATTCGATTCTTTTCGATTCAATCAATTCGATTTGATTCTTTTCAATTCGATTCGATTCTTTTCGATTTGATTGCATTCGATTCAATTGTTTTCGATTCGATTTGATTCTTTCGATTCGATTCGATTCTTTTCATTACGATTCAATTCAATTCGATTCTTTTCGATTCGATTTGATTCTTTTCGGTTCGATTCGATTCTTTTCGATTCGATTCGATTCGACACTTTTCGTTTCGATTCGATTCTTTTCGATTCGATTGATTCTTTTCGTTTCGATTAGATTCTCTTTGATTCGATTCTTTTCGATTCCATTTGATTTGATTCTTCTCCATTCGATTCGATTCAATTCTTTTCGAATCGATTCGATAAGATTCTTTTCATTCGATTCAATTCTGTTCGATTCTATTCTATTTGATTCGGTTCAATTCGATTCTTTTCAATTCGATTCTATTCGATTCTTTTCATTTTGATTCGATTCTTTTCGATTCAATTCTTTTCGACTTGGCTTGATTCGATCATTTGGATTCGATTTGTTACACATACGATTCAATTCTTTCGATTCTGTTCGAATTCGATTCTTTCGATTCAGTTCGTTTCGATTCTTTTTGATTCGATTCGATTCTTTTACATTCGATGATTCGATTAGTTTTCGATTTTTCGAATCGTTTCAATTCGATTCAAATTCTTTTCTATTCGATTTGATTCTTTGCTATCTATTCGATTCTTTTCGATTCGAATTCGATTCGATTCGTTTCGATTCCATCTTTTTGATTCGACACGATTCGATTCGAATCTTTTCGATTCGATTCAACTCAACTCAGTTCTTTTCGATTCGATTTTTTCGATTCGATTCTTTTCAATTCGATTCAAATCGATTCATTCCAATTCAATTCTTTCCGATTCGATTCGATTCTTTTCGATTCGATTCGATTCTTTTAATTCGATTCGAGTCTTTTCAATTCGATTCAATTCGATTCTTTTCAATTCAATTCTTTTCGATTCGATTCTTTTCGATTCGATTCGATTTGATTCTTTTCGAATGATTCATTTCGATTCGATCTTTTTGATTTTGATACGATTCTTGTCGATTTCCATTAATTTGATTCGATTCCTTTCAATTCAATTAGATTGTTTTTCGAGTCGATTCCCAATCAATTCGATTCTTTTCTATTCGATTCGATTCTTTTCATTTGATTTGATTCTTTTCGATACGATTCGATTCGATTCCATTTGATTTTTTTCGATTTGATTCGATACGATTCTTTTCATTTCGATTCAAATCGATTCTTTTCGATTCTATTCGTTTCGATTCGATTCGATTCCTTTTCTTTAGATTCGGTTCTTTGCGATTCGATCCTTTTTGATTCGATTCGATTCGATTTTCGATTCGAGTCTTTTCGATTCGAATCGATTCGATTCTTTTTGATTTGAATCAATTCTTTTTGATTCAATTCAATTCTTTTCCATTCGATTCGATTCTTTTCGATTCGATTCTTTTCGATTCGATATTACTCGATTTGATTTTTGATTCGATTCGAATCTTTTCTATTCTATTCATTTCAATTCTTTTCGATTCGATTTGATACGATTAGATTTTTTTCGATTGGATTCGATTCGGTACGTCGATTCTTTTCGATTCTATTCAGTTAGATTCTTTTCAATTCGGTTTGATTCTTTTTGTTTCGGTTTGATTCTTTTTGATTCAATTCTTTTTGATTCGATTCAATTCTTTTCATTCAATTTGATTCGATTCGATTCTTTTCGTTTCAAATCGATTCATTTCGATTTGATTCTTTTCTATTCGATTCGATTCTCTTCGATTCAATTCAATTCGATTCGATTCTCTTCGATTTAATTCAATTCGATTCTTTTCGATTCGATTCCATTCGATTCTTTTCGATTCAATTCAATTCGATTTTTGTTTCAATTCGATTCTTTTTGATTCTATTTTCCATTCGATTCGAGTCTTTTCTCTTTGATTCGATTCTTTTCGATTCGATTCCTTTCGATTCAATTTGATTCTTTTCGTTTCGATTTCTTCTTTTCTATTCTATTCGATTCAACTTGTTTTTTATTCGATTCGATTCAATTCTTTTCATTCCAATTTGATTCGAATCGACTCTTTTCGATTCAATTCCATTCGGTTTGATTCTATTTGTTTCGATTTGATTCTTTTGGATTTCATTAGATTAGATTCTTTTCGATTCGATTCGAATATTTCATTCAATTCGATTCGATTCGGCTCTTTTCAAATCGATTCGTTTCGATTCGATTCTTTGCTATTCGATTTGATTCTTTTCGTTTCAATTTGATTCTTTTCGATTCGATTCAATTCTTTTCAGATCGATTCGATTCTTTTCAATTTGATACGATTCGATTCTTTTCGATTTGATTCGACTCAATGCTTTTCGATTCAATTCGTTTCGATTCTTTTCGATTCGATTCAATTCGATGCTATTCGGTTCTTTTCGATTCCATTAAATTTGATTTGATTCTTTTCTACTCAATTAGATTCTTTTCGATTCGTTTCCATACAATTCGATTCTTTTCCATTCGATTCGATTGTTTTCGATTCGATTCAATTTTCTATCAATTCGATTAGATTCTTTTCATTTCAAATCGATTCTTTTCGATTCGATTCAATTAGATTTTTTTGATTCGATTAAATACAATGCGATTCTTTTGTTTCAATTCGATTGTTTTTGATTCGATTGTTTTCGATTCGATTCGATTCAATTCTTTTCATTTCGATTCGATTCATTTCTATTCAATTCTTCGATCTATTCAATTTTTTCGATTCGATTCTTTACGTTTCGAGTCGATTCCTTTCGATTCGATTCTTTTATAATCTATTCAATTCATTTCTTTTCGATTCGATTCAATACAATTGGATTCTTTTCGATTCGATTCCTTACCATTAGATTCTTCTCTATTTGATTCAATCGATTCTTTCGATTCAATTAGATTCGATTCTTTATGCTTTGATTCGATTCGATTCTTTTAATTTCGATTCGATTTTTTTTTCGATTTGATTCTTTCGATTCGATTCGATTCTTTTCACTTCGGTTCGTTTCTTTTCAATTCGATTCGAATCTTTTCGATTCTATTGGATTTGATTCAAATCTTATCGATTTTATTCGATTCGATTCTTTTCTATTCAACTCGATTCTTTTCGATTCGATTCGATTCGACAGTTTTCGTTTCGATTCGATTCTTTTCGATTCGATTTGATTCTTTTCATTTCGATTAGATTCTCTTCGATTCGATTCTTTTCGTTTCGATTAGATTCTTTTCGATTCGATTCGATTCGATTCTTTTCACTTCGACTCGATTCTACTCTTCATCTCGAATCGATTCGATTCTTTTTGATTTGATCTATTCGATTCTTTTCGATTCAGTTCGATTCAATTCGATTCTTTTCTATTTGATTCGATTCTTTTCCACTCGATGTGATTTGATTCGTTTTGATTTTTTTCGATTTGTTCCAATTCGAATCTATTCGATTCTTTTCGTTTCAATTCATTCGATTCGATTCTTTTTGATTCAATTCCATTCGATTCGAATAGATTCGATTCTTTTCGATTCGATACGATTCGATTCTTTTCGATGCGAATCAATTCGATTCGATTCTTTTTGATTCGATTCGATTCGATTCTTTTCAATTTGATTCGTTTCGATTTGAATCTTTTTGTTTTGATTTGATTTTCTACAATTCGATTCTTTGGATTCGATTCTTTTTGATTTGATTAGATTCGATTCATTTCAATTCAAATCAATTCAATATGATTCGATTCGTTGCAATCTGATTCGATTTTTTCGAATCGATTTGATTCGATTCGATTAGTTTCGATTCGATTATCGATTCAATTCAATTCCAATTATTCTCAATTCGATTCGATTATTTTTATTCAATTCTATTATTTTCGATTCGATGCGATTCGATTCGATTCGATTCTTTTCGATTCAATCAATTCGATTTGATTCTTTTCAATTCGATTCGATTCTTTTCGATTTGATTGCATTCGATTCAATTGTTTTCGATTCGATTTGATTCTTTCGATTCGATTCGATTCTTTTCATTACGATTCAATTCAATTCGATTCTTTTTTCGATTCGATTCGACTTTTCGTTTCGATTCGATTCTTTTCGATTCGATTGATTCTTTTCGTTTCGATAAGATTCTTTTCATTCGATTCGATTCTTTTCGATTCCATTTGATTTGATTCTTCTCCATTCGATTCGATTCAATTCTTTTCGAATCGATTCGATAAGATTCTTTTCATTCGATTCAATTCTGTTCGATTCTATTCTATTTGATTCGGTTCAATTCGATTCTTTTCAATTCGATTCTATTCGATTCTTTTCATTTTGATTCGATTCTTTTCGATTCAATTCTTTTCGACTTGGCTTGATTCGATCATTTGGATTCGATTTGTTACATTACGATTCAATTCTTTTCGATTCTGTTCGATTCGATTCTTTCGATTCAGTTCGTTTCGATTCTTTTTGATTCGATTCGATTCTTTTCCATTCGATGATTCGATTAGTTTCGATTTTTTCGAATCGTTTCAATTCGATTCAAATTCTTTTCTATTCGATTTGATTCTTTGCTATCTATTCGATTCTTTTCGATTCGATTCGATTCGATTCGTTTCGATTCCATCTTTTTGATTCGACACGATTCGATTCGAATCTTTTCGATTCGATTCAACTCAACTCAGTTCTTTTCGATTCGATTTTTTCGATTCGATTCTTTTCAATTCGATTCAAATCGATTCATTCCATTCAATTCATTCTTTCCGATTCGATTCGATTCTTTTCGATTCGATTCGATTCTTTTAATTCGATTCGAGTCTTTTCAATTCGATTCAATTCGATTCTTTTCAATTCAATTCTTTTCGATTCGATTCTTTTCGATTCGATTCGATTTGATTCTTTTCGAATTGATTCATTTCGATTCGATCTTTTTGATTTGATACGATTCTTGTCGATTCCATTAAATTTGATTCGATTCCTTTCAATTCAATTAGATTGTTTTCGAGTCGATTCCAATCAATTCGATTCTTTTCTATTCGATTCGATTCTTTTCATTTGATTTGATTCTTTTCGATACGATTCGATTCGATTCCATTTGATTTTTTTCGATTTGATTCGATACGATTCTTTTCATTTCGATTCAAATCGATTCTTTTCGATTCTATTCGTTTCGATTCGATTCGATTCCTTTTCTTTAGATTCGGTTCTTTGCGATTCGATCCTTTTTGATTCGATTCGATTCTTTTCGATTCGAGTCTTTTCGATTCGAATCGATTCGATTCTTTTTGATTTGAATCAATTCTTTTTGATTCAATTCAATTCTTTTCCATTCGATTCGATTCTTTTCGATTCGATTCTTTTCGATTCGATATTACTCGATTTGATTGTTTTTGATTCGATTCGAATCTTTTCTATTCTATTCATTTCAATTCTTTTCGATTCGATTTGATACGATTAGATTTTTTTCGATTGGATTCGATTCGGTACGTCGATTCTTTTCGATTCTATTCAGTTAGATTCTTTTCAATTCGGTTTGATTCTTTTTGTTTCGGTTTGATTCTTTTTGATTCAATTCTTTTTGATTCGATTCAATTCTTTTCATTCAATTTGATTCGATTCGATTCTTTTCGTTTCAAATCGATTCATTTCGATTTGATTCTTTTCTATTCGATTCGATTCTCTTCGATTCAATTCAATTCGATTCGATTCTCTTCGATTTAATTCAATTCGATTCTTTTCGATTCGATTCCATTCGATTCTTTTCGATTCAATTCAATTCGATTCTTTTTGTTTCAATTCGATTCTTTTTGATTCTATTCTTTTCCATTCGATTCGAGTCTTTTCTCTTTGATTCGATTCTTTTCGATTCGATTCCTTTCGATTCAATTTGATTCTTTTCGTTTCGATTCTCTTCTTTTCTATTCTATTCGATTCACTTGTTTTTTATTCGATTCGATTCAATTCTTTTCATTCCAATTTGATTCGAATCGACTCTTTTCGATTCAATTCCATTCGGTTTGATTCTATTTGTTTCGATTTGATTCTTTTGGATTTCATTAGATTAGATTCTTTTCGATTCGATTCGAATATTTCATTCAATTCGATTCGATTCGGCTCTTTTCAAATCGATTCGTTTCGATTCGATTCTTTGCTATTCGATTTGATTCTTTTCGTTTCAATTTGATTCTTTTCGATTCGATTCAATTCTTTTCAGATCGATTCGATTCTTTTCAATTTGATACGATTCGATTCTTTTCGATTTGATTCGACTCAATGCTTTTCGATTCAATTCGTTTCGATTCTTTTCGATTCGATTCAATTCGATGCTATTCGGTTCTTTTCGATTCCATTAAATTTGATTTGATTCTTTTCTACTCAATTAGATTCTTTTCGATTCGTTTCCATACAATTCGATTCTTTTCCATTCGATTCGATTGTTTTCGATTCGATTCAATTTTCTATCAATTCGATTAGATTCTTTTCATTTCAAATCGATTCTTTTCGATTCGATTCAATTAGATTTTTTTGATTCGATTAAATACAATGCGATTCTTTTGTTTCAATTCGATTGTTTTTGATTCGATTGTTTTCGATTCGATTCGATTCAATTCTTTTCATTTCGATTCGATTCATTTCTATTCAATTCTTCGATCTATTCAATTTTTTCGATTCGATTCTTTACGTTTCGAGTCGATTCCTTTCGATTCGATTCTTTTATAATCTATTCAATTCATTTCTTTTCGATTCGATTCAATACAATTGGATTCTTTTCGATTCGATTCCTTACCATTAGATTCTTCTCTATTTGATTCAATCGATTCTTTCGATTCAATTAGATTCGATTCTTTATGCTTTGATTCGATTCGATTCTTTTAATTTCGATTCGATTTTTTTTTTCGATTTGATTCTTTCGATTCGATTCGATTCTTTTCACTTCGGTTCGTTTCTTTTCAATTCGATTCGAATCTTTTCGATTCTATTGGATTTGATTCAAATCTTATCGATTTTATTCGATTCGATTCTTTTCTATTCAACTCGATTCTTTTCGATTCGATTCGATTCGACAGTTTTCGTTTCGATTCGATTCTTTTCGATTCGATTTGATTCTTTTCATTTCGATTAGATTCTCTTCGATTCGATTCTTTTCGTTTCGATTAGATTCTTTTCGATTCGATTCGATTCATTCTTTTCACTTCGACTCGATTCTACTCGGTTCATCTCGAATCGATTCGATTCTTTTTGATTTGATCTATTCGATTCTTTTCGATTCAGTTCGATTCAATTCGATTCTTTTCTATTTGATTCGATTCTTTTCCACTCGATGTGATTTGATTCGTTTTGATTTTTTTCGATTTGTTCCAATTCGAATCTATTCGATTCTTTTCGTTTCAATTCGATTCGATTCTTTTTGATTCAATTCCATTCGATTCGAATAGATTCGATTCTTTTCGATTCGATACGATTCGATTCTTTTCGATGCGAATCAATTCGATTCGATTCTTTTTGATTCGATTCGATTCGATTCTTTTCAATTTGATTCGTTTCGATTTGAATCTTTTTGTTTTGATTTGATTTTCTACAATTCGATTCTTTGGATTCGATTCTTTTTGATTTGATTAGATTCGATTCATTTCAATTCAAATCAATTCAATATGATTCGATTCGTTGCAATCTGATTCGATTTTTTCGAATCGATTTGATTCGATTCGATTAGTTTCGATTCGATTATCGATTCAATTCAATTCCAATTATTCTCAATTCGATTCGATTATTTTTATTCAATTCTATTATTTTCGATTCGATGCGATTCGATTCGATTCGATTCTTTTCGATTCAATCAATTCGATTTGATTCTTTTCAATTCGATTCGATTCTTTTCGATTTGATTGCATTCGATTCAATTGTTTTCGATTCGATTTGATTCTTTCGATTCGATTCGATTCTTTTCATTACGATTCAATTCAATTCGATTCTTTTCGATTCGATTTGATTCTTTTCGGTTCGATTCGATTCTTTTCGATTCGATTCGATTCGACACTTTTCGTTTCGATTCGATTCTTTTCGATTCGATTGATTCTTTTCGTTTCGATTAGATTCTCTTTGATTCGATTCTTTTCGATTCCATTTGATTTGATTCTTCTCCATTCGATTCGATTCAATTCTTTTCGAATCGATTCGATAAGATTCTTTTCATTCGATTCAATTCTGTTCGATTCTATTCTATTTGATTCGGTTCAATTCGATTCTTTTCAATTCGATTCTATTCGATTCTTTTCATTTTGATTCGATTCTTTTCGATTCAATTCTTTTCGACTTGGCTTGATTCGATCATTTGGATTCGATTTGTTACATTACGATTCAATTCTTTTCGATTCTGTTCGATTCGATTCTTTCGATTCAGTTCGTTTCGATTCTTTTTGATTCGATTCGATTCTTTTCCATTCGATGATTCGATTAGTTTCGATTTTTTCGAATCGTTTCAATTCGATTCAAATTCTTTTCTATTCGATTTGATTCTTTGCTATCTATTCGATTCTTTTCGATTCGATTCGATTCGATTCGATTCGTTTCGATTCCATCTTTTTGATTCGACACGATTCGATTCGAATCTTTTCGATTCGATTCAACTCAACTCAGTTCTTTTCGATTCGATTTTTTCGATTCGATTCTTTTCAATTCGATTCAAATCGATTCATTCCAATTCAATTCTTTCCATTCCCGATTCGATTCGATTCTTTTCGATTCGATTCGATTCTTTTAATTCGATTCGAGTCTTTTCAATTCGATTCAATTCGATTCTTTTCAATTCAATTCTTTTCGATTCGATTCTTTTCGATTCGATTCGATTTGATTCTTTTCGAATTGATTCATTTCGATTCGATCTTTTTGATTTGATACGATTCTTGTCGATTCCATTAAATTTGATTCGATTCCTTTCAATTCAATTAGATTGTTTTCGAGTCGATTCCAATCAATTCGATTCTTTTCTATTCGATTCGATTCTTTTCATTTGATTTGATTCTTTTCGATACGATTCGATTCGATTCCATTTGATTTTTTTCGATTTGATTCGATACGATTCTTTTCATTTCGATTCAAATCGATTCTTTTCGATTCTATTCGTTTCGATTCGATTCGATTCCTTTTCTTTAGATTCGGTTCTTTGCGATTCGATCCTTTTTGATTCGATTCGATTCTTTTCGATTCGAGTCTTTTCGATTCGAATCGATTCGATTCTTTTTGATTTGAATCAATTCTTTTTGATTCAATTCAATTCTTTTCCATTCGATTCGATTCTTTTCGATTCGATTCTTTTCGATTCGATATTACTCGATTTGATTGTTTTTGATTCGATTCGAATCTTTTCTATTCTATTCATTTCAATTCTTTTCGATTCGATTTGATACGATTAGATTTTTTTCGATTGGATTCGATTCGGTACGTCGATTCTTTTCGATTCTATTCAGTTAGATTCTTTTCAATTCGGTTTGATTCTTTTTGTTTCGGTTTGATTCTTTTTGATTCAATTCTTTTTGATTCGATTCAATTCTTTTCATTCAATTTGATTCGATTCGATTCTTTTCGTTTCAAATCGATTCATTTCGATTTGATTCTTTTCTATTCGATTCGATTCTCTTCGATTCAATTCAATTCGATTCGATTCTCTTCGATTTAATTCAATTCGATTCTTTTCGATTCGATTCCATTCGATTCTTTTCGATTCAATTCAATTCGATTCTTTTTGTTTCAATTCGATTCTTTTTGATTCTATTCTTTTCCATTCGATTCGAGTCTTTTCTCTTTGATTCGATTCTTTTCGATTCGATTCCTTTCGATTCAATTTGATTCTTTTCGTTTCGATTCTCTTCTTTTCTATTCTATTCGATTCACTTGTTTTTTTTCGATTCGATTCAATTCTTTTCATTCCAATTTGATTCGAATCGACTCTTTTCGATTCAATTCCATTCGGTTTGATTCTATTTGTTTCGATTTGATTCTTTTGGATTTCATTAGATTAGATTCTTTTCGATTCGATTCGAATATTTCATTCAATTCGATTCGATTCGGCTCTTTTCAAATCGATTCGTTTCGATTCGATTCTTTGCTATTCGATTTGATTCTTTTCGTTTCAATTTGATTCTTTTCGATTCGATTCAATTCTTTTCAGATCGATTCGATTCTTTTCAATTTGATACGATTCGATTCTTTTCGATTTGATTCGACTCAATGCTTTTCGATTCAATTCGTTTCGATTCTTTTCGATTCGATTCAATTCGATGCTATTCGGTTCTTTTCGATTCCATTAAATTTGATTTGATTCTTTTCTACTCAATTAGATTCTTTTCGATTCGTTTCCATACAATTCGATTCTTTTCCATTCGATTCGATTGTTTTCGATTCGATTCAATTTTCTATCAATTCGATTAGATTCTTTTCATTTCAAATCGATTCTTTTCGATTCGATTCAATTAGATTTTTTTGATTCGATTAAATACAATGCGATTCTTTTGTTTCAATTCGATTGTTTTTGATTCGATTGTTTTCGATTCGATTCGATTCAATTCTTTTCATTTCGATTCGATTCATTTCTATTCAATTCTTCGATCTATTCAATTTTTTCGATTCGATTCTTTACGTTTCGAGTCGATTCCTTTCGATTCGATTCTTTTATAATCTATTCAATTCATTTCTTTTCGATTCGATTCAATACAATTGGATTCTTTTCGATTCGATTCCTTACCATTAGATTCTTCTCTATTTGATTCAATCGATTCTTTCGATTCAATTAGATTCGATTCTTTATGCTTTGATTCGATTCGATTCTTTTAATTTCGATTCGATTTTTTTTTCGATTTGATTCTTTCGATTCGATTCGATTCTTTTCACTTCGGTTCGTTTCTTTTCAATTCGATTCGAATCTTTTCGATTCTATTGGATTTGATTCAAATCTTATCGATTTTATTCGATTCGATTCTTTTCTATTCAACTCGATTCTTTTCGATTCGATTCGATTCGACAGTTTTCGTTTCGATTCGATTCTTTTCGATTCGATTTGATTCTTTTCATTTCGATTAGATTCTCTTCGATTCGATTCTTTTCGTTTCGATTAGATTCTTTTCGATTCGATTCGATTCATTCTTTTCACTTCGACTCGATTCTACTCGGTTCATCTCGAATCGATTCGATTCTTTTTGATTTGATCTATTCGATTCTTTTCGATTCAGTTCGATTCAATTCGATTCTTTTCTATTTGATTCGATTCTTTTCCACTCGATGTGATTTGATTCGTTTTGATTTTTTTCGATTTGTTCCAATTCGAATCTATTCGATTCTTTTCGTTTCAATTCGATTCGATTCTTTTTGATTCAATTCCATTCGATTCGAATAGATTCGATTCTTTTCGATTCGATACGATTCGATTCTTTTCGATGCGAATCAATTCGATTCGATTCTTTTTGATTCGATTCGATTCGATTCTTTTCAATTTGATTCGTTTCGATTTGAATCTTTTTGTTTTGATTTGATTTTCTACAATTCGATTCTTTGGATTCGATTCTTTTTGATTTGATTAGATTCGATTCATTTCAATTCAAATCAATTCAATATGATTCGATTCGTTGCAATCTGATTCGATTTTTTCGAATCGATTTGATTCGATTCGATTAGTTTCGATTCGATTATCGATTCAATTCAATTCCAATTATTCTCAATTCGATTCGATTATTTTTATTCAATTCTATTATTTTCGATTCGATGCGATTCGATTCGATTCGATTCTTTTCGATTCAATCAATTCGATTTGATTCTTTTCAATTCGATTCGATTCTTTTCGATTTGATTGCATTCGATTCAATTGTTTTCGATTCGATTTGATTCTTTCGATTCGATTCGATTCTTTTCATTACGATTCAATTCAATTCGATTCTTTTCGATTCGATTTGATTCTTTTCGGTTCGATTCGATTCTTTTCGATTCGATTCGATTCGATTCGACACTTTTCGTTTCGATTCGATTCTTTTCGATTCGATTGATTCTTTTCGTTTCGATTAGATTCTCTTTGATTCGATTCTTTTCGATTCCATTTGATTTGATTCTTCTCCATTCGATTCGATTCAATTCTTTTCGAATCGATTCGATAAGATTCTTTTCATTCGATTCAATTCTGTTCGATTCTAT
>NW_023330053.1:0-26106 GCF_011100685.1 Canis lupus familiaris | reverse complement strand
CAGAGGGGTACCAAAATCACCTGTCTCCAGGTGACATCCAGATGGGGACCAGAGTCACCAGGACAGGGTGAGCCCAGAGAGGTTCCAGCATCAGGTCCAGGTTAGGCTCAGGTATGGAACTGAGGTCACCAGGTACCAAGATTCCCACATGAGGACCAGAGTCAACAGATCTGGGTGACGCGCATATAGGATCAGAGTCACCAGTTGCAGGTGAGGAGGCGAAAGAGTCCACAGCAATCAGTTCCAGGTGGGGAACAAAGTAACCAGGATTGGTGAGGCCCAGATGGGGACCAGTTCCCCTTCTACAGGTGAGGCCCAGGTGATGACCAGAGTCCCCAGGTTGGGAAAGAAAGAGGTAAGGACCAGATTCACCAGTCCAAGAGGCCCACGTGGGGACCTGAGTCAACAGGTATGGGTGAGCCACAGGTGGCAATCCACTCACCAGGTTCAGGTGAGGCCACCTGCAGGCGGTGCGCGGAACCTGTCCAGATGATGCCCAGGTAGGGACCGGATCACCAGGTCCCAAAGAGGCCAAGATGGATATTCCTAAGTCCACGTGAGGCCCCATTGAGGACCAGAATCACCAGATCTGTGAGGCCTAGATGGGAACAGAATCACCCAGTCCGGGTTACGTCCTAGGGGACCAGAGTCACCAGGTCAGGGTGAGGCCCAGAGAATTCCAGAGTCATCATGACCAGGTGAGGCTCAGGTGAACAGAGTCCACCAGGTACAATGATGCCCAGGTGAGGACCAGTCACAGGTCTGGGTGAGGCCCAGTAGGATCAGAGTCACCAGTTCCAGTTGAGGCCAAGAAGGAGTCCACAGCAATCAGGTCCAGGTGGGGAACAAAGTCACCAGGACTGGGTGAGGCCCAGATGGGGCCAGATACACCAGGTCCAGGTGATTCCCAGGTGTGACTAGGGTTACCAGGTCCGGTTGAGGACCAGGTAAGGACGAGATTCACCAAGATACTGGGGCCTACGTGGGGACCGGTGTCCATGTATGGGTGAGGCCCAGGTGGCAAGCCCACTCACCAGGTCCAGGTGAGGCCAGCCACAGCCAGAGTCACCAGATCCAGGTGAGGCCCTAGTGGGGACGGGATTCACAGGTAAATGTGAGTCTACAAGAACACCACAGTCACCAGATCCGGTGTGGTTCATGTGGGAACGGAGTCACCAGGTCCAGCTGAGACCCAGTTGGGGACGACAGTCACCAGGTCCAGATTGAGGCCTAGGTTTGGGGACGAGAGTCATCAGGACCAGTTGAGGCCAAAGTGTGCAGCAATTATCATGTCCAGGTGGGGCCAGGTGGGAACAGAGTAACCATGTCCCATTGATGCCAGGTTGGGAAAAGAGTCACAAGGTCCAGACGAAGCCTAAGATTGGAGTAGATTCACCAGGTCCTGTTGAGGCCCACCTGAGGACCAGTGTCCCCAGCTCGGGTGTGTCACCCGGGTTCTGGTGATATCCAGGTGGGGACCAGTGTCACAAGTCAGGGTGAGGCCCAGAGGGGGAGAGAATCACTAGGTCCAGGTGAGGCCCCGATGTGGAACTGTGAAACCAGGTCCCAAGATGCCCATATGAGGACCTGAGTCACCAGGTCCAGGTGATGTCCCTGTGGGAACCAGTCACCCCGTCCAGGTGAGGCCCAGGTGGGACCACAGTCACCAGGTCCTGGTGAGGCCCAGGTATATAAGAGAGTATCCAGGTCCCAATGATGCCCAGGTAAGGACCAGAGTCAACAGGTCCAGGAGAGGCCCAAATATAGATCAGAGTCATGTGTTCCAGGTGAGGCCAGAGGAGACCACAGGGAACAGATCCAGGAGAGCCCCATATGGGAACCAGAGCCACCAGATCCAGGTGAGGTCCAGGAGGGACCACAGTCACAAGGTCCAGGTGAGGCGCTGGTGGCAACATGATTCACCAAGTCCAGGTGAGGCCCACGTGGTGACCTGTCACCAGGGCCAGGCGGACAAGCTAAGGACCAGATTCACGAGGCCCAAGTGAAGCCAAAGGGGTGACCAGAGTCACCAGGTAAGGGTGAGGCCCAGAGGGGAACCAGAGTAACCAGTTTAGTTTGAGGCCCAAAATGGGACCAGAGATCCCTGGTCAAACTAGGCCCAGGTGTGGCAGTAGAGTATCCAGGTCCCAATGATGCCTGGGTTGAGGACCAGAGTCACTATGGCCATGCAGGATCAGATGGGGAACAGAATCACTAGGTCCTGGTGAGGCAATAGAATAAGACCACAATCACCAGTATCAGGTGTTGCCCCTATTGGGAACCAGAGCCACTCTATCCAGCTGTGTCCCAGGTCCATGTGAGCCCCACGTCAGGACCAGATGCATCAGGTCGAATTAAGGCATAGCTTCGGGACTAAGAGTCACCAGGTCTGGGTGCGGGCTAGGTGGGGCAAGATTCAGCAGTTCTGAGTTTAGGTCAAAGTGGGGACGAGAGACACCAGGTCCAGGTGAGGCCAAAACTGAGGACCAGATGTCACCAGATCCAGGTGAGGTCCATGTTGGAAGAGAGTCACCAGGTCCAGAGAGGTCCAGGTGGGGACCAGAGTCACCAGATCCAGGTGAAGTCCAGGTGGGGACCACAGTCACCAGATCCATGTGAAAACCAGGTGGGGACCAGAGTCACTAGGTCCTGGATTAGGCCCAGGTGAGGATCAGAGTTACCCAGATACACGTGAGCCCTTGGCGGGGATCAAGAGCCAAAAAGGTCCACGTGAGCCAAGGCTTGGGGAACATGGTCAACCACGTCTACTTGAGGCCCAGGTGTGGAACACAGTAGCAGGTCCAGGTGAGTCCCCGGTGTTGACAAGAGTCACCACGTCCAGTTGAGGCCCAATTGGGGACCAGGATCACCAGTTACAGGGGAGGCCCTTGAGAGAACCAGAGTCAACATTCGAGGCGTGAGGCGCAGGTGCAACCTGGGTCAGCAGGTCCAAGTCGGCCAAAGTGGGGTTCACCGTCACTAGGCACAGTTGACGACCCAGAGGGGGACCAGAGTCACCTTGTCCAGGTGAGATCCAGTTGTGGAACAGAGTCAACCGGGGTCCCAATTTTGCCCAGTTGAGGACCATGGTCAACAGGGCCAGGTGAGGCCCAGATGGGGACCGGAGTCCCCAAATTCAGGTGAAGCCCAGGTGGGGACCACAGTCACCAGATCCAGGGTAGTCTCAAGTGGAGACCAGAATCACCAGGTCCTGGTGAGGTACAGGTGGGCAACCACACTCACCAAGTCCGGGTGAGGCCCTGGTGGGGACCAGAGTCACGAGGTACATGAGAAGCTAGAAACACTGCAGCCACCAGGTCCACATGATTGTCCATGTGGGAACGAGAATTACAATTTACAAGTGAGGACCTAGGTGGGGATCTGAGTCACCATGTCCAAGTGAGACCCCTGGTGGGAAACCAGTGTCACCATGTCCAAGTGTGGACCAGGTGAAGACGAGAGTTAATAGGTCCGGCCGTGTCACTGTTAGTGAACAGTGTAACCATATCCTGATGCTACTCAGGTGTGTACCAGATACAAGGTCCTGGTGAGTCCCAGTTGGGACCAGAGACATGAGGACCAGGTGAGGTACCGATGGAAACCACAGTCACCAGGTCAGGTGAGGCCATGCATAGGATCAGAGTCACCACTTACAGGTGAGGTCCAGGGGGAGCCAGAGTCACATGGCACAGAAGAGGCGAAAGTCAGGACCAGAGTCACCACGATCAGGTCAGTCCCATTGGGAATAGAGTACCACGTCCCGATGAATGCCCAGGTAGAACCGCAGTTACCAGGTCCAGGGGTGGCCAACCTAAAGGCCATGCAGTGGAACCATGTCCCGATGAAGCCCAGGTAGGGAAGAGAGTCACCAAGTCCAAATGAGGCCCAGATGGAGCATATTCAATAGGTCCACGTGAGGCCCAGTTTGAGGACCAGAGTCACCAGATCCAGGTGAAGCCAAGGTGGGGACCAGAGTCACTAGGTCCATATGAGGCCCAAGTCAGGACCAGTGTTACCAGGTACACGTGATGCCCCGGTGGGAATCAGAGGAAACAGGTCCATATGAGGCCGGCTTCGGTACCATGGTCAACAGGACTACTTGAGGCCCAGGTGTGGAACACAGTAACCAGGTCCAGGTGAGTCCCCGGTGGTGACAAGGGTCACCACGTCCAGGTGAGTCCCAGGGGGGGACGAAGATCACCAGGGACAGGGGAAGCCCTTGAATGAACCAGAGTCAACAGTTCGAGGTCAGGCGCAGGTGTCAACCTGGGTCAGCAGGTCCAAGTCAGGCCAAAGTCGGGTTCACAGTCACTAGGGCACGGTGAGACCCAGAGGGGGACCAGAGTCACCTGGTCCAGGTGAGGTCCAGGGGTGGAACACAGTCACCGGGTCCCAATTTTGCCAGTTGAGGACCATGGTTCACAGGGCCAGGTGAGGCCCAGATTGGGGATCCTCAATCTGGATCAGATTCACCAGTTCCAGTTGAGGCTAAGAAGGAGTCCACAGCAATCATGTCCAGATTGACGCCTAGGTCGGGGGACCAGAGTCATCAGGACTAGTTGAGGCCAAAATGTGGAGCAAAGTTATCATGTCCAGGTGAGGCCCAGGTGGGGAACAGACTAACCATGTCCCATTGATGCCAGGTGGGAAAAGAGTCACAAGATCCAGACGAGACCTAAGTGAGGAGCAGATTCACCAGGTCCTGTTGAGGCCCAGTTGAGGACCAGTGTCCCCAGCTCCGGGTGAGTCCCAGAGGGGGACCAGAGTCACCCGGTTCTGGTGATATCCAGGTGGGGACCAGAGTCACCACGTCAGGGTGAGGACCATAATGGGACGAGAATCACTAGGTCCAGGTTAGGTCCCGATGTGGAACTGAGAAACCAGGTCCCATGATGCCCATATGAGGACCTGAGTCACCAGGTCAGGTGAGGTCCCTGTGGGAACCAGTCACATCGTCCAGGTGAGGCCCAGGTGGGACCACAGTCACCAGTATCATGTGAGCCCCTTGTGGGAACCAGAGACACTCTATCCAGCTGAGTCCCAGGTCCATGTGAGGCCAACGTGAGGAGCAGATTCATCAGGTCGAATTGAGGCAGAGCTGGGGACAAGAGTCACCAGGTCTGTGTGCGGCCTAGGTGGGTCAAGATTCAGCAGTTCTGAGTTAGGTCAAAGTGGGGACGAGAGAAATCAGGTCCAGGTGAGGCCAAACTGAGGACCAGAGTCACCAGATCCAGGTGAGTTCCAGGTGGGGACCAGAGTCACCAGATCCAGGTGAAGCCCAGGTGGGGACCAGAGTCACTAGGTCCAGATGAGGCCCAGGTGAGGACCAGAGTTACCAGGTACACGTGAGGCCCCGGTGGGGATCAGAGGAAACAGGTCTATGTGAGGCCGACTTGGGGACCATGGTCAACAGGTCTACTTGAGGCCAAGGTGTGGAACACAGTAAGCAGGTCCTGGTGAGTCCCACGTGGTGACAAGGGTCAACACGTTCAGGTGGGGCCCAGTTGCGGACCAGGATCACCAGGTACAGGGGAGGCCCTTGAGAGAACCAGAGTCAACAGTTAGAGGTCAGGCGCAGGTGGCAACCAGGGTCAGCAGGTCCAAGTCAGGCCAAAGTGGGGTTCACAGTCACTAGGGCACGGTGAGACCCAGAGGGAGACCAGAGTCACCTGGTCCTGTGAGGTCCAGTTGTGGAACTCAGTCACCGGGTCCCAATTTTGCCCAGTGAGGACCATGGTCAACAGGGCCAGTTGAGGCCCAGATGGGGACCGGAGTCCCCAAATCCAGGTAAAGCCCAGGTGGGGACCACAGTCACCAGATGCAGGGTAGTCTCAAGTGCAGACCAGAATCACCAGGTCCAGCTGAGGTGCAGGTGGCAACCACACTCACCAGGTCCCGGTGAGGCACTGGTGGGGACCAGAGTCACGAGGACATGAGAAGCTAGAAACACTGCAGCCACCAGGTCGACATGATGTCCATGTGGAAGCGAGAATCACCAGTTAAAGCTGAGGAACAGTTGGGGATCTGACTCACCATGTCCAGGTGAGACCCAGGTGGGAACGAGTGTCACCATGTCCAGGTGTGGCCCAGGTAAAGACCAGAGTTAATAGGTCCAGCTGGGTCACTGTTAGTGAACAGTTGTAACCATATCCTGATGCTACCCAGGTGGTTAGCAGAGACACCAGGTCCTGGTAAGGCCCAGGTGGGACCGGAGACCTGAGGTCCAGGTGAGGTCCCGATGGGAAGCACTGTCACCAGGTCAGATTAGGCCATGCGTAGGATCAGAATCACCAGTTACAGGTGAGGTCCAGGTGGAGCCAGAGTTACCTGGTACAGAAGAGTCCAAAGAGAGGACCAGAGTTACCAGGATCAGGGATTCCCAGTGTGGAATAGAGTAACATTGTACCGATGATGCCCAGGTAGGGACCAGAGTCACCAGGTCCAAATGAGGCCCAGATGGAGCATATTCACTAGGTCCAGGTGAGGCCCAGTTTAGGACCAGAGTCACCAGATCTTGTTGAGTCCTAGAGGGGTACAAGAATCACCAGGTCCAGGTGACATCCAGATGGGGGACCTGGGTCACCAGGTCAGGGTGAAGCCCAGAGTGGTTCCAGTGTCATCATGTCCAGGTGAGGCTCAGGTGTGGATCAGAGTCTTCAGGTACCAATGATGCCCAGGTGAGGACCAGAGTCACCAGGTCTGGGTGACACTCAGATAGGATCAGAGTCGCCAGTTCCAGGTGAGGCCAAGAAAGAGTCCACAGCAATCAGGTCCAGGTGGGGAAAAAAGTCACCAGGACTGGGTGAGGCACAGATGGGTACCAGCTTCACCAGGTCCAGGTGAGACCCAGGTGGTGACCAGTGTCCCCATGGTGGGAGAGGATCAGGTAAGAACAAGATTCACCAGGTCCAAGAGGCCCACGTGGTGACCTGAGTCACCAGGTATGGGTGAGGCCCAGGTGTCAACCCCACTCACCAGGTCCAAGTGAGGCCAGCCTGCAGGCCAGAGTCACCAGATCCAGGTAATGCCCTACTGGGGACCGGTGGTCACCAGGAAAATGTGAGTCTACATGAACACCACAGTCACCAGCTCCAGGTGTGGTTTATGTGGGAACGAGAGTCACCAGGTCCAGGTGAGACCCAGGTGGGGACCACACTCACCAGGTCCAGATTGAGGCCTAGGTGGGGGGACCAGAGTCATCAGGACCAGTTGAGGCCAAAGTGTGGAGCAAAGTTTTCATGTCCAGGTGAGGCCCAGGTGGGGAACAGAGTAACCATGTCCCATTGATGCCATGTGGGAAAAGAGACACATGGTCCAGAGGAGGCCTAAGTGAGGAGTTGAGGCCCAGCGGAGGACCAGTGTCCCCAGCTCCGGGAGAGTCCCAGAGGGGGACCAGAGTCACCCGGTTCTGGTGATATCCAGGGGTGACCAGAGTCACCACGTCAGAGTGAGGCCCAGAGGGGGACGAGAATCACTAGGTCCAGGTGAGGCCCCGATGTGGAACTGAAAAACCAGGTACCATGATGCCCATATGAGGACCTGAGTCACCAGGTCCAGGTGAGGTCCCTGTGGGAACCAGTCACCTCGTCCAGGTGAGGCCCAGGAGGGACCACAGTCACCAGGTCCAGGTGAGGCCCAGGTATATAAGAGAGTATCCAGGTCCCTGTGATGCCCAGGTAAGGACCAGCGTCATCAGTTCCAGGAGAGGCCCAAATATGTATCAGTCATTGTGTTCCAGGTGAGGCCAGATGGAGACAACACGGACCAGGTTCAGGAGAGCCCCATATGGGAACCAGAGCCACCAGATTCTGGTGAGGCCCAGGTGGGACCACAGTCACAAGGTCCAGGTGAGGCGCAGGTGGCAACAGGATTCACCAAGTCCAGGTGAGATCCAGGTGGCGACCAGTCACCAGAGCCAGGTGCGGACCAGCTAAGGACCAGATTCACCAGGCCGAAGTGAAGCCGAAGGGGTGACCAGAGTCACCAGGTAAGGGTGAGGACCAGAGTGTGAACCAGAGTAACCAGTTTAGTTTGAGGACCAGAATGGGACCAGAGTTTCCTGGACAAAGTGAGGCTCAGTTGTAGAATAGAGTATACAGGTCCCAATGATGCCTGGGTGAGGACCAAGGTCACTAGGGCCATGCAGGCCCAGATGGGGAACAGAATCACTAGGTCCCAGTGACTCATAGAATAAGACCACAGTCAACAGTATCATGTGAGCCCCTTGTGGGAACCAGAGACACTCTATCCAGGTGAGTCCCAGGTCCATGTGAGGCCCACGTGAGGACCAGATTCATCAGGTCGAATGAGGCATAGCTGGGGACAAGAGTCACCAGGTCTGGGTGCGGCCTAGGTGGGGCAAGATTCAGCAGTTCTGAGTTAGGTCAAAGTGGGGACGAGAGACACCAGGTCCAGGGGAGGCCAAACTGAGGACCAGAGTCACCAGATCCAGGTGAGGTCCAGGTTGGAAAGAGAGTCACTAGGTCCAGGAGAGGTCCAGGTGGGAACTAGAGTCACCAGATCCAGGTGAAGCCCAGGTGGGGACCATAGTCACTAGGTCCAGATGAGGTCCAGGTGAGGATCAGAGTTACCAGAAACACGTGAGACCCCGGCGGGTATCAGAGCCAAAAGGTCCACGTGAGGCCGGCTTGGGGACCATGGTCAACAGGTCTACCTGAGGCCCAGGTGTGGAACACAGTAAGCAGGTCCAGGTGAGTGCCCAGTGGTGACAAGAGTCACCACGTCCAGGTGAGACACAGGTGGGGACCAGGATCACCAGGTCCAGGGGAGGCCCTTCAAAGAACCAGAGTCAACAGTTCGAGGTGAGACGCAGGTGGCAACCTGGGTCAGCAGGTCCAAGTCAGGCCAAAAGTGGGATACAAGGTCACTAGGGGACGGTGAGACCCAGAGTGGGACCAGAGTCACCTTGTCCAGGTGAGGTCCAGTTGTGGAACACAGTCACCGGGTCCCATATTGCATGTTGAGTACCATGGTCAACAGGGGCAGATGAGGACCAGATGGGGACCGGAGTACCCAAATCCAGGTGAAGCCAGGTGGGGACCACAGTCACCAGATCCCGGGGAGTCTCAGGTGCAGACCAGAATCACCATGTCCAGGTGAGATGCAGGTGGCAACCACACTCACCAGGTCTCGGTGAGGCCCTGGCGGGGACCAGAGTAACGAGGTACATGAGAAGCTAGAAACACTGCAGCCACCAGACCACATGACGTCCATGTGGGAACGAGAATCACCAGTTACAGGTGAGGACCAGGTGGGATCTGAATCACCATGTCCAGGTGAGACCCTGGTGGGAACCAGTGTCACCATGTCCAGGTGTGGCCCAGGTGAAGACTAGAGTTAATAGGTCCGGCTGGGTCACTGTGAGTGAACAGTGTAACAATATCCTGATGGTACCCATGTGGGTACCAGAGACACCAGGTCCTGGCGAGGCCCAGGTGGGACCAGAGACATGAGGTCCAGGTGAGGTCCCGATGGAAACCACAGTCACCAGGTCAGGTGAGGCCATGCTTAGGATCAGAGTCACCAGTTACAGGTGAGGCCCAGGTGGAGTCAGAGTAACCTGGTGCAGAAGAGGTCAAAGTCAGGACCAAATCACCACGTCCAAATGAGGTCCAGATTGAGCATATTCACTAGGTCCAGGTGAGTCCCATTTGAGGACCAGAGTCACCAGATCTGGTTGAGGCCTATAGGGGTGCAGAATCAGCTGGTCCAGGTGACATCCAGATGGGGACAAGAGTGACCAGGTCACGGTGAGGACAAGAGAGGTTCCAGAGTCATCATGTCCAGGTGAGGCTTAGGTGTGGAACAGAGTCACCAGGTACCAATGATGCCCATGGGAGGACCAGAGTCACCAGATCTGGGGGATGCACAGATAGGATCATAGTCACCAGTTCCAGGTGAGGCCAAGAAAGTGTCCACAGCAATCAGGTCCCAGGTGGGGATCAAAGTCACTAGGACTATGCGAGGCCCAGTAGGGACCAGATTCAGCAGGTCCAGGTGAGGCCAGGTGGTTACCAGAGTCCCTGGGAGTGGGAGATGACCAGGTAAGGACAGATTCATCAGGTCAAAGAGAGCCACGTGGGGACCTGAGTCACCAGGTATGGGTGAGGCCCTGGTGGCAACCCCACTCACCAGGTCCAGGTGAGGCCAACCGGCAGGCCAGAGTCACCAGATCCAGGTGAAGCCCTAGTGAGGACCAGAGTCACCATTTAAATGTGAGTCTACAAGAACACCACCGTCACCAGGTCCAGGTGTGGTTCATGTGGGAAAGAGAGTCACCAGGTCCAAGTGAGACCCAGGTGTGGACCAGTCACCAGGTCCAGATTGCGGCCTAGGTCGGGGGACCAAAATCATCAGGACCAGTTGAGGCCAAAGTGTGGAGCAAAGTTATCATGTCCAGCTGAGGCCTACGTGGGGAACAGAGTAACCATGTCTCATTGATGCCAGGTGGGAAAAGAGTCACAAGGTCCAGAAGAGGACCTAAGTGAGGAGTAGATTCACCAGGTCTGTTGAGGTTCCGGTTGAGGACCAGTGTCCCCCAGTTCCGGGTGAGTCCCACAGGGGACCAGAGTCACCCGGTTCTGGTGCATATCCAGGTGGGGACAGAGTCAGCAGTTCAGGGTGAGGCCCAGAGGGGGACGAGAATTACTAGTTCCAGGTGAGGCCCCAATGTGGAACTGCGGAAACCAGGTCCCATGATGTCCCATATGAGGCCCTGAGTCACCAGGTACAGGTGAGTTTCCTGTGGAACCAGTCACCTCGTCCAGGTGAGGCCGAGGTGGGACCCACAGTCAACAGGTCCAGGTGAGGCCCAGGTATATAAGAGAGTATCCAGGTCCCAATGATGCCCAGGTAAGGACCAGAGTCAATAGTTCCAGGAGAGGCCCAAATATGATCAGAGTCATTGTGTTCTAGTTGAGGTCTGAGGAGACCACAGGAACCAGGAGCAGGAGAGCGCCATACGGGAACCAGAGCCACCAGATTCCAGGTGAGGTCCGGGTGGGACCCACAGTAACAAGGTCCCGGTGAGGCGCAGGTGGCAACAGGATTCACCAAGTACAGGTGAGGCCCAGGTGGGACCAGTCACCAGATCCAGGTGCGGACCAGCTAAGGACCAGATTCAACAGGCCCAAGTGAAGCGCAAGGGTAACCAGAGTCACCAGGTATGGGTGAGGCCCCGAGGGGGATCCAGAGTAACCAGTTTAGTTTGAGGCCCGGATGCGACAGAGTCCTGGTCAAAGTGAGGCCCAGTGTGGAATAGAGTATCCATGTCCCAATGATGCCTGGGTGAGGACCAGAGTCATGGGGCCATGCATGCCCAGATGGGGAACAAATCACTAGGTCCTGGTGAGGCATTAGAATAAGACCACAGTCAGCAGTATCAGGTGAGCCCTTGTGTGAACCAGAGCCCCTCTATCCAGCTGAGTCCCATGTCCATGTGAGGCCCACGTGAGGACCAGATCATCAGGTCGAATTGAGGCATAGCTGGGAAAGAGTCACCAGGTCTGGGTGCGGCCTAGGTGGGGCAAGATTCAGCAGTTCTGAGTTAGGTCAAATGGGGGACGAGAGACACCAGGTCCAGGTGAGGCCAACTGAGGACCAGAATCACCAGATCCAGGTGAGGTCCATGTTGGAAAGAGAGTCAGCAGGTCCAGGAGAGGTCCAGGTGGGGACCAGAGTCACCAGATCCAGGTGAAATCCAGGTGGGGACCAGAGTCACCGGATCCAGGTGAAGCCCAGGGGGGACCAGAGTCACTAGGTCCAGATGAGGCCCAGGTGAGGACCAGAGTTACCAGGTACACGTGAGGCCCCGGTGGGCTTCAGAGGCAACAGGTCCATGTGAGGCCGGCTTGGGGACCATGGTCAACAGGTCGACTTGAGGCCCAGGTGTGGAACACAGTAACCAGGTCCAGGTGAGTCCCCGGTGGTGACAAGAGTCACCACGTCCAGGTGAGGCCCAGGTGGGGACCAGGATCACCAGGTCCATGGGAGGCCCTTGATAGAACCAGAGTCAACAGTTCGAGGTCTGGCGCAGGTGGCAAACAGGGTCAGCAGGTCCAAGTCAGTCGAAAGTGGGGTTCACAGTCACTAGGGCACGGTGAGACCCAGAGGGGTACCAGAGTCACCTGGTCCAGGTGAGATCCAGTTGTGGAACAGAGTCACCGGTTCCCAATTTTGCCCAGTTGAGGACCATGGTCAACTGGGCCAGGTGAGGCCCAGATGGGGACCGGAGTCCCCAAATCCAGGTGATGCCCAGGTGGAACCGGAGTCATCAGATCCAGGGTAGTCTCAGGTGCAGACCAGAATCACCAGGTCCAGGTGAGGCCAACCTGCAGGCCAGAGTCACCGGATCCAGGTGAGGCCCTAGTGGGGACCGGAGTCACCAGGTAAATGTGAGTCTACAGCAAAACCACAGTCACCAGGTCCAGGTGTGGTTCATGTGGGAACAAGAGTCACCAAGTCCAGGTGAGACCCTGGTCGGGACCACAGTCACAAGGTCCAGATTGAGGCTTAGGTGGGGGGACCAGAGTCATCAGGACCAGTTGAGGCCAAAGTGTGGAGCAAAGTTATCATGTCGAGGGTAGGCTCATGTGGGGAACAGAGTAACCATGTCCCATTGATTCCAGGTGGGAAAAGAGTCACAAGGTCAGGACGTGGCCTAAGTGAGGAGTAGATTCACCAGGTCCTGTTGAGGCCCAGTTGAGGACCAGTGTCCCCAGCTGCGGGTGCGTCCTTGAGGGGGACTAGAGTCACCCGGTCCTGGTGATATCCAGGTCGGGAGCAGAGTCACCACGTCAGGGTGTGGCCAAGAGCGGGAGGAGAATCACTAGGTCCAGGTGAGGACCCGATGTGGATCTGAGAAACCAACTCCCAAGTTGCCCATATGAGGACATGAGTCACCAGGTCCAGGTGATGTCTGGTGTGAACCAGTCACCTCGTTCCAGGTGAGGCCCAGGTGGGACCCACAGTCACCAGGGTCCAGGTGAGGTCCAGGTATATAAGAGAGTATCCAGGTCCCAATGATGCCCAGGTAAAGACCAGAGTCAACAGGTCCAGGAGGCCCAAATATGGATCAGAGTCATGTGGTGTTCCAGGTGAGGCCAGATGGAGACCACAGGAACCAGGTCCAGGACGAGCCAATATGGGAACCCAGAGCCAGCAGATCCAGGTGAGGTCCAGGTGGGATCACAGTCACAAGGTCCAGGTGAGGCGCAGGTGGCAAAGGATCACAAGTGCAGGTGAGGCCCAGGTGCCGAACAGTCACCAGATCAGGTGCGGACCAGCCTAAAGACCAAATTTAACAGGCCCAATGAAGCCAAGGGGTGACCAGAGTCACCAGGTAAGGGTGAGGCCAGAGGGGGAACCAGAATAACCAGTTTAGTTTGAGGCCCAGAATGGGACCAGAGGTCTCTGGTCAAAGTGAGGCCCAGGTGTGGAATAGAGTAGCCAGGTCCCAATCATGCCGGGTGAGGACCAGAGTCACTAGGTCCATGCAGGCCCAGATGGCGAACAGAATCACTAGGTACTAGTGAGGCACAGAATAAGACAAACAGTCAGTAGTGTCAGATGAAGCCCCTTGTGGGAACCAGAGCCACTCTATCCAGCTGAGTCCCAGGTCCATGTGAGGCCCACGTGAGGACCAGATTCATCAAGTCGAATTGAGGCATAGCTGGGGACAAGAGTCACCAGATCTGGGTGCGCCTAAGTGGGGCAAGATTCAGCAGTTCTGAGTTACGTCAAAGTGGGGACAAGAGACACCAGGTACGGGTGATGCCAAACTGAGGAGCAGAGTCACCAGACCCAGGTGAGGTCCATGTTGGAAAGAGAGTCACCAGGTCCAGGAGAGGTCCAGGTTGGGACCAGAGTCCCCAGATACAGGTGAAGTCCAAGTGGGGACCAGAGTCACCAGATCAGGTGAAGCCCAGGTGGGGACCAGAGTCACTAGGTCCAGATGAGGCCCAGGTGAGGACAGAGTTACCCAGGTACACGTGAGGCCCTGTGGGGATCAGAGGCAACAAGTCCATGTGAGGCCGGCTTGGGGACCGTGGTCAACAGGTCTACTTGAGGCCCAGGTGTGGAACACGTAACCAGGTCCAGGTAAGTCCCGGTGGTATCAAGAGTCACCAGGTCCAGGTGACGCCCAGGTGGGGACCAGGATCACCAGGTACAGGGGAGGCCTTTGAAAGAACCAGAGTCAACAGTTCGAGGTCAGGTGCAGGTGGCAACCAGGGACAGAAGGTGCAAGTCGGGCCAAAGTGGGGTTCACAGTCACTAGGGCACGGTGAGACCCAGAGGGGACCAGAGTCACCTGGTCCAGGTGAGGTCCAGTTGTGGAACACAGTCACCGGTCCCAAATTTGCCCAGTTGAGGATCATGGTCAACAGAGCCAGGAGTGCCCATATGGGGCCCAGAGTCCCCAAATCCAGGTGAAGCCCAGGTGGGGACCACAGTCACCAGATCCAGGGTAGTCTCGGTTGCAGACCAGAATCACCAGGTCCAGGTGATGTGCAGGTGGCAACCACACTCACCAGGTCCCTGAGGCCCTGGTGGGGACCCGAGCCACGAGGTACATGGGAAGCTAGAAACACTGCAGCCACCAGGCCAGGTCCACATGATGTCCATGTGGGAACGCGAATCACAGTTACAGGTGAGGACCAGGTGGGGATCCGACCCACCATGCCCAGGTGAGACCCAGGTGAAGACCAGAGTTAATAGGTCCGGCTGGGTCACTGTTAGTGAACAGTGTAACCATATCCTGATGCTACCCAGTGGGTACCAGAGACACCATATCCTGGTGAGGCCCAGGTGGGCCCAGAGACACGAGGTCCAGATGAGGTCCCGATGGGAACCACAGTCACCAGTCAGGTGAGGCCATGCTTAGGATCAGAGTCACAGTTACAGGTGAGGCCCAGGTGGAGCCAGAGTCACCTGGTACAGAAGAGGCCAAAGTCAAGGACCAGAGTTACCAGGATCAGGTCAGTCCCAGTGGGGAATAGAGTAACCATTCAGGATGCCCAGGAAGAACCAGAGTCACCAGGTCCAGATGAGGCGCAGGTGGGGAGCATATTCACTAGGTCCCTGTGAGGCCAAGTTGAGGACGAGAGTCACCAGGTCTAGTTGAGTCCTAGAGGGGTACCAGATTCACCTGGTCTTGGTGACATCCAGATGGGTACCAGAGTCTTCAGGTCAGGGTGAGGCCCAGAGTGGTTCCAGAGTCATCAAGTCCAGGTGAGGCTCAGGTGTGGAACAGAGTATCCAGGTACCAATGATGCCCAGGTGAGGACCAGAGTCAACAGGTCTGGGTGAGGCGCAGATAGGATCAGAGACACCAGTTCCAGGTGAGGCCAAGAAACAGTCCAAAGCAATCAGGTACAGGTGGGGAACAAAGTCACCTGGACTGGGTGAGGCCCAGATGGGGACCAGATCCACCAGGGCCAGGTGAGCCCAGGTGGTGTCCAGAGTCCCCGAATCTGGGAGAGGAACAGGTAAGGACCAGATTCACCAGGTCCAAGAGTCTCACGTTGGGACCTGAGTCACCAGGTATGGGTGAGACCCAGGTGGCAACCCCACACACCAGGTCCAGGTTAGGGCAACCTTCAGGCCATGCAGCAACAAGTCCTGATGATGCCCAGTAGGGACCAGAGTCACCAGGTCCAGATGAGGCGCAGGTGGGGCATGTTCACTAGGTCCCGGTGAGGCCCAGTTGAGGACCAGAGTCACCAGGTCAAGTTGAGGCCTAGAGGGGTACCAGTTTCACCTGGTCTAGGTGACATCCAGATGGGGACCAGTGTCACCATGTCAGGCTGAGGCCCAGAGGGGATCCAGAGTCATCATATCCAGGTGAGGCTCAGGTTGGAACAGAGTATCCATGTCATAATGGACCACAGGTGAGTACCAGAGTCACCAGTTCTGGGTGAGGCCCAGTTAGGATCAGAGTCACCAGTTCCAGGTGAGGCCAAGAAGGAGTCCACAGCAATCAGGCCCAGATGGGGAACAAAGTCACCAGGACTGGTGAGGCCCAGATGGGGACCAGATTCACCAGGCCCAGGTGATTCCCAGGTGGTGACCAGACTTACCAGTTCCGGGTGAGGACCAGGTAAGGGTGAGATTCACCAGGTCCAAGTGATGAGCACGTGGGGACCTGTGTCACCAGGTATGGGTGAGGCACTGGTGAAAACCCCACTAACCAGGTCCAGGTGAAGCCAACATGCAGGCCATGCAGAGGACCATGTCCCAATGATGCCCATGTAGGGAATAGACTTACCGGGTCCAGGTGAGGCCAACCTGCATGCCATGCAGAGAAACCATGTCCCGTTGATGCCCAGGTAGGGACCAGATTTACCAGGTCCAGGTGACGCCAACCTGCAGGCCATGCAGTGGAACCATGTCCCGATGATGCCCAGGTAGGGACCAGAGTCACCAGGTCCAAATGAGGCCTAGATGGAGCATATCACTAGGTCCAGGTGAGGACCAGTTGAGGACCATAGTCACCAGATCTCGTTGAGGCCTAGAGGGGTACCAGAATCACCTGGTCCAGGTGAAATCCAGATGGGGACAGAATCACCAGGTTAGGGTGAGGCCCAGAGAGGTTCCAGAGTCATCATGTCCAGGTGAGGCTCAGGTGTGGAACAGAGTCACCAGGTACCAATGATGCCCAGGTGAGGACCAGAGTCAACAGGTCTGGGTGAGGCGCAGATAGGATCAGAGACACCGGTTCCAGGTGAGGCCAAGAAGGTCCACAGCAATCAGTCCAGGTGGGGAACAAAGTCACCAGGACTGGGTGAGGCCCAGATGGGGACCACAATCACCAGGTCCAGGTGAGGCCCAGTTGGGGACCAGAGTACCCGGGTCTGGGAGAGGACCAGGCAAGCACCAGATTAACAGGTCCAAGAGGCCCACGTGGGGACCTGAGTCACCAGGTTTCGGTGAGGCCCAGGTGGCAACCCCACTCACCAGGTCCAAGTGAGGCGAACCTGCAGGCCAGAGTCAACAGATCCAGTTGAGGTCCTAGTGGCGACACGAGGCACACAGGTAAATGTGAGTCTACAAGAACACCACAGTCACCAGGTCCAGGTTTGGTTCATGTGGGAACGAGAGTCACCAGATCCAGGTGAGACCCAGGGGGGACCACAGTCACCAGGTCCAGATTGAGGCCTAGGTGGGGGGACCAGAGTCATCAGGACCAGTTGAGCCCAAAGTGTGGAGCAAAGTTATCATGACCAGGTGAGGCCCAGATGGGGAACACAGTAACCATGTCCCATTGATGTCAGGTGGGAAAAGAGTCACAAGGTCCAGACGAGGTCTAAGTGAGGAGTAGATTCACCAGGTCCTGTTGAGGCCCAGCTGAGGACCAGTGTCCCCAGCTCCGGGTGTGTCACCCGTTCTGGTGATATCCAGGTGGGGACCAGTGTCACAAGTCTGGGTGAGGCCCAGAGGGGGACGAGAATCACTAGGTCCAGGTGAGGCCCCGATGTGGAACTGTGAAACCAGGTCCCAAGATGCCCATATGAGGACCTGAGTCACCAGGTCCAGGTGAGGTCCCTGAGGGAACCAGTCACCCCGTCCAGGTGAGGCCCAGGTGGGACCACAGTCACCAGGTCCTGGTGAGGCCGAGGTATATAAGAGAGTATCCAGGTCCCAATGATGCCCAGGTAAGGACCAGACTCAACAGGTCCAGGAGGCCCAAATATGGATCAGAGTCATTGTCTTCCAGGTGAGGCCAGATGGAGACCACAGGAACCAGGTCCAGGAGAGCCCCGTATGGGAACCAGAGCCACCAGATCCAGGTGAGGTCCAGGATGGACCACAGTCACAAGGTCCAGGTGAGGCGCAGGTGGCAACATGAATCACCAAGTCCAGGTGAGGCCCCACGTGGTGACCTGTCACCAGATCCAGGTGCGGACCAGCTAAGAACCAGATTCACCAGGCCCAAGTGAAGCCAAGGGGTGACCAGAGTCACCAGGTAAGGGTGAGGCCCCGAGGGGGAACCAGAGTAACCAGTTTAGTTTGTGGCCCAGAATGGGACCAGAGGTCCCTGGACAAAGTGAGGCCCAGGTGTGGAATAGAGTTATCCAGGTCCCAATGATGCCTGGGTGAGGACCAGTGTCACTGGGCCATGAAAGCCCAGATGGGGAACAGATCACTAGGTTCCTGGTGAGGTATAGAATAAGAACACAGTCACCAGTATCAGGTGAGCCCCTTGTGGGAACCAGAGCCACTCTATCCCGCTGAGTCCGAGGTCCATGTGAGGCCCCGTGAGGACCAGATTCATCATGTCGAATTGAGGCATAGCTGGGGACAAGAGTCATCAGGTCTGGGTGCGGCCTAGGTGGGGCAAGATTCAGCAGTTCTGAGTTAGGTCAAAGTGGGGACGAGAGACACCAGTCCAGGTGAGGCCAAACTGAGAAGATCACCAGATACAGGTGAGTTCCAGATGGGGACCAGAGTCACCAGATCCAGGTGAAGTCCAGGTGGGGACCAGAGTCACTAGGTGCAGATGGGCCCAGGTGAGGACCAGAGTTACCAGGTACACGTGAGGCCCCGTGGGGATCAGAGGCAAACAGGTCCAGTGTGGCGAGCTTGGGAACCATGGTCAAGAGGTGTACTTGAGCCCAGGTGTGGAACACAGTAAGCAGGTCCAGGTGAGTCCCCGGTGGTGACTAGAGACACCAGGTGCAGGTGAGGGCCAGGTGGGCACCAGGATCACCAGGTACAGGGGAGGCCTTTGAAAGAACCAGAGTCAACAGTTCGAGGTCAGGCCAGAGTGGCAACCAGGGTCAGCAGGTCGAAGTCAGGCCAAAGTGGGGTTCACAGTCACTAGGGCACGGTGAGACACAGAGGGGGACCAGAGTCACCTGGTCCAGGTGAGGTCCAGTTTGGAAAACAGTCAGAGGGTCCCAATTTTTCCCAGTTGAGGACCATGATCAACAGGGCCAGGTGAGGCCAGATGGGGACCGGAGTCCCCAATCCAGGTGAAGCCCAGGTGGGGACCAGTCACCAGATCCAGGGTAGCTCAGGTGCAGACCAGAATCACCAGGTCCATGAGGTGCAGGTGGCAACCACACTCACCAGGTCCCGGTGAGGCCCTGGTGGTGACCAGAGTCACGAGGTACATGAGAAGCTAGAAAACTGCAGCCACCAGGTCCACATGATGTCCATGTGGGAACGAGAATCACCAGTTACAGGTGAGGACCAGGTGGGGAACCGACTCACCATGTCCAGGTGAGACCCAGGTGGGAACCAGTATCCCATGTCCTGCTGTGGCCCTGAAGGCCAAGAGATAATAGGTCCCGCTGGGTCACTGTTATTGAACAGTGTAACCATATCCTGATGCTATCGAGGTGGTTACCAGAACACACCAGGTCCTGGTGAGGCCCCAGTTGGACCAGAGACATGAGGTCCAGGTGAGTTCCCGATGGGAACCACAGTCACCAGGTCAGGTGAGGCCATGCTTAGGATCAGAGTCACCAGTTACTGGTGAGGACCAGGTGGAGCCAGAGTCACCTGGTAGAAAGCCAAAGATCGGACTAGTTACCAGGATCAGGTCACTCCCATGGGGAATAGAGTAACCATGTCCCGATGATGCCCACGTAGAACCCGAGTCACATGTCCAGATGGGCGCAGTTGGGAGCATATTCACTAGGTCCCGGTGAGGCCCAGTTGAGGACTAGAGTCACCAGGTTTGGTTGAGGCCTAGAGGCGTACCAGATTCACCTGGTCTAGGTGATATCCAGCTGGGGACCAGAGTCACCATGTCAGAGGGAGGCCCAGAGTGGATCCAAAGTCATCATGTCCAGGTGAGGCTCAGGTGTGGAACAGAGTATCCAGGTCGTAATGATCCACAGGTGAGGACCAGATCAGCAGATCTGGGTGAGGCGTAGTTAGGATCAGAGTCACCAGTTCCAGGTGAGGCCAAGAAGGAGTCCACAGCAATCAGGTCCAGGTGGGGAACAAAGTCACCAGGACTGAGTGAGGACCAGATGGGGACCAGATTCACCAGGCCCAGGTGATTCCCAGGTGGTGACCAGGTACGAGTTACGGGTGAGGACCAGGTAAGGACCAGATACACCAGGTCCAAGTGAGACCCACGTGGGGACCTGTGTCACCAGTATGGGTGAGGCCCAGGTGGCAACCCCACTCACCAGGTCCAGGTGAGGCCAACCTGCAGGCCATGCAGAGGAACCATGTCCCGATGATGCCCAGGTAGGGACGAGAGATACCAGGTCCAGCTGAGGCCCACCTGCAGGCCATGCAGTGGAACCATGTCCCGATGATGCCCAGGTAGGGACCAGAGTCACCAGGCCCAAATGAGGCCCAGATGGAGCATATTCACTAGGTCCAGGTGAGGCCCAGTTGAGGACCAGAGTCACCTGATCTGGTTGAGGCCTAGAGGGGTACCAGAATCACATGGTCCAGGGGACATCCAGATGGGTCCAGGATCACCATGTCAGGGTGAGGCCCAGAGAGGTTCCAGAGTCATCATGTCCAGGTGAGGCTCAGGTATGGAACAGAGACACCAAGTACCAAAGATGCCCAGGTGAGGAACAGAGTCACCAGGTCTGGGTGACGCGCAGATAGGTTCAGAGTCCCCAGTTCCAGGTGAGGCCAAGAAAGAGTCCACAGCAATCAGGTCCAGGTGCGGAACAAAGTCACCAGGACCGGGTGAGGCCCAGATGGGGACCAGATTGACCAGGTCCAGGTGACGCCCAGGCGTTGACCAGAGTCCCGGGTCTGCGAGAGGACCAGGTAAGTAATAGATTCACCAGGTCAAAGAGGCCCACGTGGAGACCTGAGTTACCAGGTATGGGTGAGGCCCAGGTGGCAACCCCACTCACCAGGTCAAGGTGAGGCCAACCTGCAGGCCAGAGTCACCAGATCCAGGTGAGGCCCTAGTGGGGACCGGAGTCACCAGGTAAATGTGAGTCTACAAGAACACCACAGTCCAGGTCCAGGTGTGGTTCATGTGGGAACGAGAGTCACCAGGTCCAGGTGAGTTCCAGGTGGGGACCAGTCACCAGGTCCAGATTGAGGACTAGGTGGGGGACCAGAGTCATCAGGACCAGCTGAGGCCAAAGTGTGGAGCAAAGTTATCATGTCCATGTGAGGCCCAGGTGGGAAGAGTAACCATGTCCCATTGATGCCAGGTGGAAAAGAGTCACAAGGTCCAGACGAGGCCTAGTGAGGACAGATGCACCAGGTCCTGTTGAGGCCCAGTTGAGGAGCAGTGTCCCCAGCTCCGGGTGAGTCCCAGAGGGTGACCAGTGTCACGCGGTTCTGGTGACATCCAGGTGGGGAGCAGAGTCACCATATCAGGGTGAGGCACAGAGGGGGACGAGAATCACTAGGTACAGATGAGACCCCGATGTGGAACTGAGAACCCTGGTCCCATGATGCCCATATGAGGACCTGAGTCACCAGGTCCAGGTGAGGTCCCTGTGGGAACCAGTCACCTCGTCCAGGAGAGGCCCAGGTGGGACCACAGTCACCAGGTCCAGGTGAGGCCCAGGTGTATAGAGAGTATCCAGGTCCCAATGATGACCAGGTAAGGACGAGAGTCAACAGGTCCAGGAGAGGACCATATATGGATCAGAGTCATTGTGTTCCAGGTGAGGCCAGATGGAGACCACAGGAACAGGTCAAGGAGAGCCGCATATGGGAACCAGAGCCACCAGATCCAGGTGAGGTCCAGTGGGACCACAGTCAGAAGGTCCAGGTGAGGGGCAGGTGGCAACAGGATTCACCAAGTCCAGGTGAGGCCCAGGTGGCCACCAGTCACCAGATCCAGATGCGGAGCAGCTAAGGACCAGATTCACCAGGCCCAAGTGAAGCCCAAGGGGTGACCAGAGTCACCAGGTAAGGGTGAGGCCCAGAGGGGTACCAGAGTAACCAGTTCAGTTTGAGGCCCAGAATAGGACCAGAGGTCCCTGGTCAAAGTGAGGCCCAGATGTGGAATAGAGTATCCAGGTCCCAATGATGCCTGGGTGAGGACCAGAGTACTAGGGCCATGCAGGCCCAGATCGGGAACAGAATCACTAGGTCCTGGTGAGGCATAGAATAAGACCACAATCACCAGTATGGTGTGCCCTTGTGGGAACCAGAGCCACTCTATCCAGCTGAGTCCTAGGTCCATGTGAGCCCACGTCAGGACCAGATTCATCAGGTTGAATTGAGGCATAGCTGGGGACAAGAGTCACCAGGTCTCTGTGCGGCCTAGGTGGGGCAAGATTCAGCAGTTCTGAGTTAGGTCAAGTGGGGACGAGAGACACCAGTCCCAGTGAGGCCAAACTGAGGACCAGAGTCACCAGATCCAGGTGAAGTCCAGGTGGGGACCAGAGTCACCAGATCCAGGTGAAGCCCAGGTGGGGACCAGAGTCACTAGGTCCAGATGAGGCCCAGGTGAGGATCAAAGTTACCAGGTACACGTGAGCCCCCGGCGGGGATCATAGCCAAAGGTCCACGTGAGGCCGGCTTGGGGACCATGGTCAACAGGTCTACCTGAGGCCCAGGTGTGGAACACAGTAATCTTGTCCAGGTGAGTCCCCGGTGGTGACAAGAGTCACCACGTCCAGTTGAGGCCCAATTGGGACCAGGATCACCAGGTACAGGGGAGGCCCTTGAGAGAACCAGAGTCAACAGTTTGAGGTCAGGCTCAGGTGGCAACCAGGGTCAGCAGGTCCAAGTCAGGCCAAAGTTGGGCTCACAGTCACTAGGGCACAGTGAGACCCAGAGGGGGACCAGAGTCACCTTGTCCAGGTGAGGTCCAGTTGTGGAACACAGTCACCGAGTCCCAATTTTGCCCAGTTGAGGACCATGGTCAACAGGGCCAGGTGAGGCCCAGATGGGGACCGGAGTCCCCAAATTCAGGTGAAGCCCAGGTGGGGACCACAGTCACCAGATCCAGGGTAGTCTCAAGTGGACACCAGAATCACCAGGTCCTTGTGCGTTGCAGGTGGCAACCACACTCACCAAGTCCCGGTGAGGTCCTGGTGGGGACCAGAGTCACGAGATACATGAGAAGCTAGAAACACTGCAGCCACCAGGTCCACATGATGTCCATGTGGGAACGAGAATTACAAGTTACAGGTGAGGACCATTTGGGGATCTGAGTCACCATGTCCAGGTGAGACCCTGGTGGAACCAGTGTCACCATGTCCAAGTGTGGACCAGGTGAAAACGAGAGTAATAAGTCCGGCCGGGTCACTGTTACTGAACAGTGTAACCATATCCTGATGCTACTCAGGTGTGTACCAGATACAAGGTCCTGGTGAGTCCCAGTTGGGACCAGAGACATGAGGACCATGTGAGGTACCGATGGAAACCACAGTCACCAGGTCAGGTTAGGCCATGCTTAGGATCAGAGTCACCACTTATAGGTGAGGTCCAGGGGGAGCCAGAGTCCATGGCACAGAAGAGCCGAAAGTCAGGACCAGAGTTACCACGATAAGGTCAGTCCCACTGGGAATAGAGTAACCACGTCCCGATGATGCCCAGGTAGAACCACAGTTACCAGGTCCAGGGGCGGCCCACCTAAAGGCCATGCAGTGGAACCATGTCCCGATGATGCCCAGGTATGGAAGAGAGTCACCAGGTCCAAATGAGGCCCAGATGGAGCATATTCAATAGGTCCAGGTGAGGCCCAGTTGAGGACCAGAGTCACCAGATCCAGGTGAAGCCAAGTGGGGACCAGAGTCACTAGGTCCAGATGAGGCACAAGTTAGGACCAGTGTTACCAGGTAAACGTGATGCCCCGGTGGGAATCAGAGGAAACAGGTCCATATGAGGCCGGCTTCGATACATGGTCAACAGGTCTACTTGATGCCCAGGAGTGGAACATAGTTAGCAGGCCAGGTGAGTCCTCCGTGGTGAAAAGTGTCACCATGTCCAGATGAGGCCCTGGTGGGGACCAGGATCACCAGGTACAGGGGAGGACCTTGAAATAACCAGAGTCAACAGTTCGAGGTCAGGCGCAGGTGGCAACAAGTGTCAGGAGGTCCAAGTCAGGCCAAAGTGGGTTCACAGTCACTAGGGAACGGTGAGAACCAGGGGGGACCAGAGTCATGTGGTCCAGGTGAGGTCCAGTTGTGGAAGACAGTCACCGGGTCCCAATTTTGCCCAGGTGAGGACCATGGACAACAGGGCCAGGTGAGGCCCAGATGGGGACCGGAGTCCCCATATCCAGGTGAAGCCCAGGTGGGGACCACATCACCAGATCCAGGTTAGTCTCAGGTGCAGACCAGAATCACCAGGTCCAGGTGAGGCGGAGGTGGCAACCACACAAACCAGGTCCCGGTGAGTCCTTGGTGGGGACCAGAGTCACGAGGTACATGAGAAGCTAGAAACACTGCAGCCACCAGGTCCACATGATGTCCATGTGGGACGAGAATCACCAGTTACAAATGAGGACCAGGTGGGGATCCGACTCACCATGTCCAGGTGAGACCCAGGTGGGAACCAGTGTCACCATGTCCAGGTGTGGCCCAGGTGAAGACCAGAGTTAATAGGTCCGGCTGGGTCACTGTTAGTGAACAGTGTACCATATCCTAATGCTACCCAGGTGGGTAGAGGACACCAGGTCCTGGTTTGGCCCAGGTGGGACCAGAGACATGAGGTCCGGGTGAGGTCCCGATGGGAACCACAGTCACCAGGTCAGGTGAGCCCATGCTTAGGATCAGAGTCACCAGTTCCAGGTGAGGCCAAGAAGGAGTCCACAGCAATCAGGTCCAGGTGGGGTGACTTAGTCACCAGGATTAGATGAGGACCAGATGGGGACCAGATTAACCAGGTTCAGGTGATTCCCAGTTGGTGACCCGATTTTGGAGTTTTCGGGTGAGGACCAGGTAAGGACCAGATTTACCAGGTCAAATTGAGGCCCACGTGGGGACCTGTGTCACCAGGCATGGGTGAGGCCAAGGTGACAACGCCACTCACCAGGTCAGGTGAGCCCAACCTGCAGGCCATGCAGAGGAACCATGTCCCGATGATGCCCAGGTAGCAACTAGAGTTACCGGGTCCAGTGAGGCCAACCTGCAGGCCATGTGTGGAACCATGTCCCGATGATGCCCAATAGGGATCAGAGTTACCAGGTCCGGTGAGGCGAACCTGCAGGTCATGCAGTGGAACCATGTCCCGATGATGCCCAGGTAGTGACCAGAGTCACCAGGTGCAAATGAGGCCCAGATGGAGCATATTCACTAGGTCCAGGTGAGGCCCAGTTGAGAACCAGAGTCACCAGATGTGTTGAGGCCTAGAGGGGTACCAGAATAACCTGGTCCAGGTGACATCCAGATGGGGACCAGAATCACCAGGTCAGGGTGAGGCCCAGAGGGCTTCCAGAGTCATCATGTCCAGGTGAGGTTCAGGTGTGGAACAGAGTCACCAGGTACCAATGATGCCCAGGTGAGGACCAGAGTCACCAGGTCTGGGTGACGCGCAGATAGAATCAGAGTCACCAGTTCCCGGTGAGGCCAAGAAAGAGTCCAGAGCAATCAGATCCAGGTGGGGAACAAAGTCACCAGGACTGGGTGAGGCCCAGATGGGGACCAGATTCACAGGTCCAGATGAGGCCCACTTGGGGACCACAGTCCCCGGGTCTGGGAGAGGACCAGGTAACGACCAGATTAAGAGGTCCAAGAGGCCCAGTGTGGAACTGAGTCACCAGGTATGGGGTGGCAACCCCACTCACAGGTCCAGGTGAGGACAACCTTCAGGCCAGAGTCACAGATCCAGGTGGGCCCTAGTGGGGACCAGAGTTACCAGGTAAATGTGCGTCTACAAGAACACCACAGTCACCAGGTCCAGGTGTGGTTCATCTGGGAGAGAGAGAGACACCAGGTCCAGGTGAGAAAGAGGTGGGGACCACAGTCACCAGGTCCAGACTGAGGCCTAGGTGGGGGGAGCAGCGTCATCAGGACCAGTTGAGGCCAAAGTGTGGAGCAAAGTTATCATGTCCAGGGGAGGACCGGGTTGGGAACAGAGTAACCATGTCCCATTGATGCCAGGTGGGAAAAAGAGTCACAAGGTCCGGTGAGGCGCAGGTGGCAACAGGATTCACCAAGTCCATGTGAGGCCCAGGTGGCGAACAGTCAC
>NW_023330052.1:0-47509 GCF_011100685.1 Canis lupus familiaris | reverse complement strand
CCTGGTAACTTAATCCTTTCTGATGCTGTGGAGAAATGAATTGGTTCTTTCTATGTCTCTGACTTAATTTGTGCTTCATTTTTATTTTTATTTTTTAAGATTTACTTATTTATTTTAGAGACCGAGAGAAAGAGTGAGCGAGCTGGGGCAGGGGAGGGAAGGGACAGCATTCCAGAGAGGACTCCAAGCTGAGCACAGAGCCATCACAGGGCCCAATCTCACAACCCTGAGATCAGGACCTGAGCCCAAACCAAGAGTTGGATGCTTAACTGACTGCACCACCCGGGAATGCTTCTTAATAAAGATCTTGAGGTTTTCCTGAAAAAGAGAAACCTTTTACTAAATTCACAGTGACTTTTCATCTGCGTTTTGTCTTACAGAATAAAATTAAAAATATAAAGTGATGCCAGAGAACTGACTAACACTTCTCTCCCCATGCCCTTGTTGCCCTGGCCTTTGAGGCCCCATGAATGATATTTGGCTGGGACACAAACTAGGACAGAATCCAACTGCCACTCGTACCTGAGGTGGGCTGGAATGTCACATGCTGGGCAGGTACAGTGCCAGCTGAGAAGGCCCTGCAGTGATGGAGGCACAGTGAGGACAGGGGTCAGGGAAATTTCGGCTACCCTCTTGGACCACAGTTCCCATGGTTAGGAAGCTTTCCTTTCCCCTGGAACTTTCATCTGCTATGGGTTTCTGATGCTGTCCTTTTTGTTACAAACGCTGTTATAGTCATGGGATTATCTGGTGGCTGGGTTGTGTAAGCATAGAGGAAAGAACGAAAAGAGGGAGGAAATTTTGTCTTCCCTGAACACTCTGCTGGTATTGACTTCCTAGAGTCCTCAAATAGCCACTCTGTGTTCTTCCGGGCTCTCTAGCTGCATTCAGTGGGGAACAGGGTGGCATGTTGCTCATTCCGTCTTACCTGGAACTGAAACCTCGAAATTGCAATTTGATTATTTGTCTTGATTTCAGGATAAATATTAATGCTTATTATTTTAATCATTCATCCCGTTATTTTATTTTATTTTAGATTATTTATTTATTTATTCATGAGAGACAGGCAGAGACACAGGCAGAGGGAGAAGCCACCTCCCCGCAAGGAGCCCAATATGGGACTTGATCCCAGGACCCCTGGATTACAACCTGAGCCAAAGGCAGATGCTCAACCCCTGAGGCACCCAGGTGCCCCAATCACCCCATTATTTTGCCCAAACTAGTCCATTCCTTTCCCATAATCTTTTTAATTTCAAAGTCACCTGCATTGCAAGTTTTTTCACAAAAGATGAATCCTTCCCTGGAGTCCTTCTACATTGCTATGGAATCCTTGGAAATTCCTAATTTCCAATAAGCATTTCTTCAGCCATGATATTAATTTTTCTTAATTTATTATGAATACACAGACTTCCTTTGGTGATCAAGCAATTATAAAGAGCATTATATAGTGTTTACTTAAATATATCTTCAGGTGTAGTATAGTTTCTTACATGATGCTTTTGAATTTAACAAAACCCCTGATCAGGGCACCTGGGTGGTTCAGTCCATTAAGTGCCTGCCTTCAGCTCAGGTCATGATCTCAGGGTCCTGAGATTGAGCCCCTTATCTGGTTCTCTGCTCAGCAGAGAATCTGCTTGTCCCTCTCCCTTTGCCCTTCCCGCATCCTGCTCATGTTCATGCTCTTTCTCTCTCTCAAATAGATAAATAGAATTTTAAAAACCCTTATCAATACTCATATTTAGTATTTTACATCTACTTAGTTCAAATGATGATCTTAGTTCCTGACTATATAACTATATAGTCACAGGAATCACAATGCATGCTGTTCAGAAAACAAGGAAACTATCTGGGAGAAGCCACAGGCAGTGGGGGATCTTATCCAAGGTCCCTGAGAAGATCACATGTATGGTAAGAATGAAGGGGGCTGTAGGCTGGTTTTGAGCAGGATCCACTGGAGAAGCAATGGTGCTGAGATCTTTGCAGCTCATCAGTTTCATAACTTTGAGAAATCATAAAAAGATTTTTCTTTGGGTACGAAAGAAAGGGAATTAATCCAATAATTTCTGAGGGCATATCCATTTCTAAGATTTAAAGAATCTAATTTGTGGGTACACTTAGGATTTTACCTTTTGAAATCAAGTCCATTTTTACATCAGGTAGGTAAGAACCTAAATCAGTAATTCTTAACATGGCGGCGGGTGGAAATGATGTGGATAATTAAAAATTTTGAGATTCCTGGACCCCAGTCAAGGCCTACTAAATTATCCTCTTTGGTGGAAAAGCCAAGAAATATGTATTCTTAAACTATGCTGGGTGAGTTTGATGCAATAGGTCCAAGTACTTGAGTTTAAAAATCTCTTGTTTAGGTGACCTCCAAAAGCTATTGCAATTTTGGCCATCTCTGACCCTCATTAAATATTTATTTATTTATTAAAGTATTTATTTATTTATTTATTATTATTTTTAATAATAATATTTATTTATTTATTTATTTTAAAGTACCTACTGCATGTCCAGAACTGCATGCAAATGACAGTGCACTAAAATGAAGAGAACCTGTCTCAAGAATTTCCATTAAAAAAAGTACACGTATACACAACAAAAAATTCATAAATGAATCCACTTGATCAAGAGGCTCCTTATGCAGAGCTGACCTAAAATCATACAGTTCTAACAAAACAGGGAAATAAATTCACTAGTATAATGTAAAAATAATCAAATTGTTTTTAGTTGAATTGTAATGAACATCTTCCTAATACCATATTTGTAGATCCAGAAGAATTGGGAAATGAACTAGGGGGTGGTGGAAGGGGAGGAGGGCGGGGGGGGGTGGGTGTGACTGGGTGGCAGGCATTGAGGGGGGCACTTGACGGGATGAGCACTGGGTTTTATTCTGAATGTTGGCAAATTGAACACCAATAAAAAATAAATTTATTATTAAAAATAAAAAAAGAATTATTCAGAATTTAAAAGAATAAATGAGCTTCCTGTCATTTTGTCCAAGTCCCAATTTAAAAACCCGTAAATTTAGAATGCATTTGAGATATTCAAAGAAGACAGAACAAAAAGCAAACAAACAAAAAGCCAACACCCCCACACACACCCCCCGCAAATAAAACCCAAAACAAACCCAGGAAATAAATGTTCAGGGCAATGAACTTATCTGGTATGACTCTAGGACACTGAATAGTGATCTTATCCCAGAACTACAAAAGAAAAACAGCTTATCGTGCTCTCTTCTCACATTCTCTTACATGATTTTGCTTTTATTCAAGTGCCATATGAGATTACAATTGTTTTTTGGCCCATCACTTATTTAGCCTTTGTTTAAAATTTGGGTGTGTGCCTGGTTGAGATGGAGAACCAGTCATTGGAGCACATGTGCTTTGAGGCCAATGTTAATTACAGGTTCTGTACAAAGCATCTGAGACTATGGCAGTTCCAATGGGTGGCAGTTCAGGGAACCCCATGGGAAGAGCTGGGTGGTCATGCTGAGGGAGTTTTCCCCCCTGGCTGGATGTGTGGCAGGAATGACTTCACAGCATGGGCCAGAAGAATGGGGAACATTATTTACTACTAATATACATATATCTGGCTAGCTAACTATCACCTATTTCTCTATATATTCTGAAGTGAAGAAGTAATGACAGTATTGCCAAAAAAAAAAAAAAAAAAAAAAAAGTAGTCTTTCAGGAATTAGCAAAATGAAGAAAAAATAATGTTGACCAACCCTAAGGAAAAGCTTCTCTTTAAAATTCGTTTTTTTTTATACCACTTTTTATTAAAAAGAAAAATGTCACTTAAAATTAAGTTAAAACATCTCCTGGCTATTTATTTTTAGGGTGCTGGAATTGGTCCCCTACCTTGAGGAAATGGTAGTGGTGATAGAGGCCATCTCTATGTAAACATCCACAGTGTTGTAAACCTAAGAATTGTGTATTTTAGAGTATAATGTTAAAATGGAAAGAATCAAATGGCTTTTAATGGAATTTTAATACTAAATATACCATCTTTATAATGCTGTGTTTTTAGATCCAGAATGACTGTTTAGAATTTAATCCATCCTCTCTTTAATTGAGAAGCATCCCACAGGGCCTAGTGGGACTCCCAGGTGGTTCATAACATCAAACTAAATGTAGTTTTGAACAAAATGCAGGGAGAAGTTAAAAACCAAGATCTACAGCAACAACAAAAACAGTTAAAAAATAAAAACGAAGGCAAGAGAAAACACTTATGAATAAATCATCCATTGTCTTTGATCTCAGCAAAATGACCGATGACTTGGCAAGCGCTCCAGAGAGCATTTCTTTTATTTGTAAAAGTTGACATGATTTCTCATCGTATTATTTTGTGGTGCCGGAGCTGAGATTATTTTCTCTGGCTTCACATCTGTGGCTACCCCTAGGAACTAATTGGGCAATAAAAGTTTGCAGGCTCATGAAAAAAATCCAGTATTAAAAAGACTCCCGATAAAATAGTAGTTGTATAAATACAATAGGCTTTGGTAAACTGATCTCGCCAGTTGTGTACGAACAGATTTCAAAATGCCAGAAGTGAAAACCGATGTGGCCGAGTGTCAGTGCTGAGGATGTTTGCCTTTGCCTGCACATGAAACAGCTTTTGATGTTGGCTTGAGAATGTGTTTTTTTGTATTTCAACACTAAACAGCCAAGAAGGGGAAAAACAGCAAGGCAATCAAATTATTTACACCTTCTCGGGGAAAATATTTTTAAAAGCTCTACGAGGCTCCATTTCCTGAAAGCCACCTGTCACCTAAAGCACATGTAATAAGCCCCAGATGCGGGATTCAAACCTGCGAACCCCGTGACTCGGAGAGAAAATATTTCACTCATTCCTTTGGCACATCCTTACTTTAATTCGTTTGGAGCTAAACTTTTAGGTCATATTTCTACTTAAAACTTAATAACTCAGCTTGACATTCCTTCCCAGTGACCCCAAAGTTTTGTTTGGCCTCCCTCGACACCTGCTCCCAAATGCATTAGGAGCACTCAGATTTTTTTTTTTTTTTTTTAAAGTATCAGTTTTGTTTCTTTGCTCAGCCTGGAGGCCATCCTCTGAATGCACGGAAGTAGAGGATATCAGCTTCTATTCCATTGTGAATTTTATTTTGTCTTGAGGTTTCTCTCTCCCCAAATTGTTGTTGATCTTGTTGCAGAGACAAAAATATTTTGGGTCTATGGGATTTTGGAAATCTATGAAATTAGAGTTTCGAATCTTGATTTTTGACAATAGAAGAAAGATTCCAACAAGCCCTTAAATTAGCTATATGTGTAAAGAGGTTTGTGAGAAGAAACTTAAAAGTTTATGAATCTTTTCTTGTGATGTGGTAAAAAAAATTCTATGCCTACTTATTAATGCTGTGATAGACATTAACATTCTAGCATGGGCTTATTAAAAAATTCAGTTAAAGATCTAAAAAAAAATGTGCAGCTTTTCAGATTTTTAACGAACTTTAAAGAGCCAGTGTTGAGGCTTTTTAATATGTTTGTTAGAGATCTGAAAACATAGAAAAAGTGCAAAATCTATTGAGAAATGACAGCAATACCCATCTTCCAGTGAGGAGGAGGATTATAGCTTTTTATTGCCATTATGAATAAGTAGCTAGAATCACTCCATCTTCCCAACATGAAATCAATTCTCTCACATTTGTCTATTTTTTAAAACGAAGTATCTTTTCTCACATTATCTTTCTCACATTACTGAAATTACCTACCGATCAAAACATCTACCTGGGAGGGGAAGTATTGATTCTGGTGTGTGTGTGTGTGTGTGTGTGATTATTGGAAAAAGGAAAATTAGAACATGAAAGAACGTTTAGGGCTTACTAAACTCCTCAGGTTACTTTATAAAATAAAGATAGAAGGTTTATCTGCGAATGTTTCAGTGGCAAATGATTATTTTTGCTTTATATAGCAAGGCAGCAACACTGATCTGTTATCAACACTTTCCTGAGATGATTAAGAAGCACAATTTCCGCAAACTGCCATGTATTTCAGATAGCAGTTTGGAACCGGGAGGGCCTTGTTTTTTTGGAGGGGGGAGATCAGAGGTTAAAATAATAATCTTCATATACAACTTGTTTTGAAGCTGCTTTTTTTCTGTCAAACTGGGGTAGGCATGTGTAGGGGGCCTAGAAACTGGGCTCCCCTATCATATTTCCCTCTAACTCCAGATAACACCAAATAAACCCTTAATCACACAAGAAATCACGCAACTTTTTACGGCTCCTCCTGCTCCTTGACCTGCCACAGCCCATTTCATTTCCATGGTCTGGCCTGCATTGGCCTCTTTCTTTATAAGCCCATATCACCTGGCCATCGAGGAGACTTCCAGCTCCTGGATCCTGTCTGGTTTCTAGTTTTCAACCAGGTTACCCAGAGTTTACAGACTGGCTGTGCTACCTCCTGGTTCTTTTCTGTCCCTGGAACTGCTATCTTCCCTCCAACCACGCCGGCCTATAATCTTTCTCTACATTGGACCCTATTCTCTACCAGGCAAACTTTGAAGATGTTGAGATCACTTTGGGGAGACTTTTTTGTTTTCTTCTTTCCCATTAAGGGATGTGGAAATGTTTCTTCCTCAAACCATAGGTAGGGAAGACTTACCCCTGATAGTTAAAGGGTGCTAGGCACCGTCTGATGGCACTTTTTCCATGTAATGGTCCCATCCCACAAGTGGTATGGTTTGTCAAGACCTCAGTACCTAACTTACGGAGTGCAAAAACCAGGTCAAAAGCTTTTCCCTGAAACAAATAAGTATGTAATTTCTAAACTGGAGTATTATTATCCACAGCTTTAATATTTTTTCATCACTATTCGTTACACACTGCAAACCGTATCCACAAAATAAACTTTCACCTCCCATCTTCCCTCCCTATCTATCTTCCTCTAGCTTCAACTAACCCCATTTTCCTGCGCATCCCTGTTTCTGCCCACGGGCACGCAAGGATTCTTGTTCTATGCCAGAACTCTAGAACTAGGCAGGCTCTTTGTTCTTCTGCCTCCCCGCTACAGTAGAGCTGGAATGTATTAGTGGCCAATTCCCCAGAGCTAGTTGGACATGGCTTTGAATCAAGTGCTGTAACTTTCTAGATGTTGGGAGCCCCCAGATGATCTCCTGCTGAAAACTGAAGGATAGCAGTGGCCATTTCTAGGGTTATCACAAAGATTAGTAAGATTTTATAATATCTTGTTAATAAACTGAGAAAAGTAGGGAAGCTTTCACATGAGATGTCAGTTATTGGGTTTACTACTTTATTTAGTGTATTTATGTGTTTTATTTATTTAAAGAGAGAAGGGGAAGGGGCAGAGGAAGAGGGAGAGAAATAACCTAAGTAGTTTCCACACTTAATCTGGAGCCCCACGTGGGGTTGATCTCACCACCGCTGAGATCATGACCTGAGCTAAAATCAAGAGTTTGGACACTTAATCAACTGAGCCACTCAGGTGGATGGGTAAAATCCCTGTTTTTACTACTATTAATCTTTAAGATCTTAGTAAGACTTAAAATGCTATCTTATTGCCTTTCTATCAATAGGGTTAAGCTAGGAAAGTGAACCATGGGGAGGCATCTACTTGTTACAGGATTTGATGTATAGTTGTGGGAGCTGGTTTACACTGTAAGTTTTGTAAGGTTGTTGAGCTGTTTATCTTTGTATCTGATGCTGGAGTTTCATGGAGTCAGGTGGGGAAGCTAGAATGTACAGTGTGGGATAACAAGAGTAAGCTAGATGATGGAAGGAACCCCCTCATTGTGGGAGCTGAAGACATAAACTTAACCCAGGAGCTGGTGTAGCTAAGGAAAGTCTAGGGCAAGAATAGGGTGCTTAGGGACCCAAACCACTGTTTCACACAAAGGAGGTAAGTCAGCAGGGTCACAACAATTTATGAGCCATAAAATGGGCTGCTCCTTCCTTGGCACCTTCCTTGGCCCTAAATCTCCATTGTGGTCTTCCCAAGACAAGAAGTATATAAGAAAGGGGATTCTGGGAAACATAGATCCACCTAGTTTAGTAGGTTCATTATAAAACCACCATACTTCTTCTGAACATGCTGCCTCCATAGCTTTCTTTCCCAGTTTCCATTAGAGCATTGGTGTCTAAGTGATCTCTCATTTATTACTTTTTCTCCCCTTGTCCATCTGTTCTACTTCTAGATTGCTCTTCAGAGAACTCTGCTGTTATTACAGCACTATTCTTAATCTGATGCCACTCAAGTCTCCACCCAAGGAGAGCCCACTTGTGACTTCACCACTGTGTGCTTGAGACAGCTAGATCTCCTTTCTCTAATCAAAACACACTGGACCATTTCTGCAGTGTCCCCATGTGGAGAACACTTTAAGCACTTTAGCTACTTGAAGCCCAAATTGAGTCCCACCCTCTGTCTCAAGACCTTCCAATCCCATGCAGCTCAGATGTTGTGGCAGAATTCTGGGACACAACAAGGCAGCATTCCTCCTCATTTGGGGTGGGGGCTGTCTCTTATGTGGTATTTTCTCCACCTTGAAGTTTCTTGGAGAGCTGAAGGGGCTGGTGGAAACTAATGAAATGCTTCAGCAGTGAAAGAAATAACAATTTGTATGAACTTATGCTATACACAAGTGGAGAAACAAAGTGATTTTTAAAAAAAAATTTATGTATTTACTCATGAGAGAACAGAGAGAAAGCAGAGATATAGGCAGAGGGGAGAAGCAGACTCCCTCTGTGGAGCCAATGTGGGACTCGAAGCCTCAGGACCCCGGATCAGGCCTCAAGCGAAAGGCAGATGCTCAACCACTGAGCCCATAGACACCCCAAAAGTGATACTTCACTGTGTGAAGGAGAGCTCTGTTTCTTGGTACAATAATGTGGCATCCATTCCCTGGCTCTTAATGACCAGATCCAACCAGTCACCGCATGACTAAGATCTAATTGCATGCAGTTACCATTGCATCTCTATTTACCCAAATGCACATACTTCAGTACTTCCTCTCCAGAGGAATACTTTCCTTTTCCTTTTGCATTTTGTGTTTTAGAGGGGAAGAAGACTGAGCATTGTGCCATAAAGTTGGGATCTGGTCATCTGCTGTCTCTGTTCAAATTTCCCTTCATCAGAAAGGTCCTGACTAATGCTTCTAAATTCCCCTCCCCAAGTCATCTTTTTGTCCAGTTTATTTTTATTTATGATGCCCATCCATGGCTGACATTAGAAATTGTCATTATTTGTAAATAAATGTAAATAATTGATTTTTGTAATATTGTAAATTGTAATAATTGATTGTAAATTGTAAATAAATGATTATTACACCTGGTATATCTTCCTACTGGAATGCAAGGACTCAAGTTTATTTATTCACTGTGGAATCCCCAGCAGCAGCACTTAGTAGGATCTTAGTAAGATATTTGTTAGTGACTGAATAAAATGGGTCTTGTTGGCCTCTTGCTGGCAACAACCAGGTCACTTACCTCCCTGGGTCTCTGGAAAATGGGGGCAATGAGAACTGGACTTGCTGCTGGTGATCTCTCTGCTACTCACTTGGGGAGTGGGAGCAGGTAGGGAGCAGGATATGCAGAGGTTGAGAGCACAAGCCCAGAGATTAGACACCCTCACGGGAATCCTGGCTCAGTCCTCTTGTGTGCTATGTGAAACTGGATGTAGTCTCACTTTGCTTGAGCCTCAGTTTTTCCCTTTAGAGGAGGGAAATGGTAAGTAATTTCTCTCAGAGGGCTCTCATAAAGATTAAGCAAGATAGTAAGAGCTCAAACCAGAGTCAGTGAAATGTAAGGTAGGCTGACTTATGGACCCATAAATATGTCCACACACCCACATCAATTCAGAACCTGTGGATGTGTTTACGATCCACAGCAACAAGGGCTGTGTAGATGTGATTAAGTTAAAATGTTGAGGTGGTGGGGCACCTGAGGGGTTCAGTTGGTAAGCATCTACCTTCAGCTCAGGTTGTGATCCGAAGGTCCTCGGAATCAAGCTTCATGTGGGTTCCCTCTTCTCTTCTGCCTTTGCCCTCCCCTGCACAACTCAGTATGTACTCTGTCAAATAAATGAATAAAAATCTTTTTAAAAATGTTGAGTGGGAAATTATCATGGATTATCCAGGTGAGTTTGATGGAAAGAGAGGGAGGAGGGCCAGAGGTTAGAGGAAGAGTCAGGACAAAATCAAAGGTTGGAGTGATGTGGCTTTGAAGATGGTGGAAGAGGCCAAGGGCCAAGGAGTGTAGGTGGCATCTAGAGGCTGGAGAAGGCAGATGGTGGAGACCATCTAGAAACCTACAGAGGGAACCAGCCGCCCCGCCAACAATCTTGAATTTCATCTTCTTGTAAGACTAATTTGTGGTTTTCTGCTCTCCCGAAATGATAAGCTAATACATCTTTTTAGTTTCCAAGTCTCTGAGCTGGTGGTGATTTGTTATGGTGGCGTTGTGTATCAACCTTGTGTTCACTTTGACCTGGCCTGTGTTTGCATTACTGAAGCACTAAGGGTACTGTTGCCTCGTCTTCAGTTCCCCACAGGCACTTTTCTATGTTCCGCTCTGGTGGCTGAGGACTCGGTATTCGATTGACCGATTTCGATCTCACAGTCCAGGTCAGGATTGTGACATTATGGTCAGTGTGATTTTCCTCCCTCTCGTCCTTGGATGATCTTCTCTCGCCCATCGTGATGCTTTAGTTTCCAGTGTTCAGGGTCCTCAGACTTCCCTTCAGCTGACTTGCCCCCTGGTCTCCTTTCCAGTGATCTGTTGCTACAGCAAAACAGGTTTCCCCAAATTCAGAGGCTTAAAAAGATAGCCGTTTATTGTTTCCCATGCCTCAGTGAGCTCAACTGCCTCTCTTCTGCTGACCTTGGTGGTGGCCTCTTGTGGGGTTAGAGTCTCACAGTGAGTGGGAATAGGGTCACGGAGACTGCATCAGGATTCTGGGCCTCTTCCTTTCTCAGGAAAGCCTCAGGGCTTCTGCTTTCCACAATTCTTTCCATGAGGTCTTCCTGACAAAGACAGGCGCAGTTTTTTACATGGACTCTGAATACTCCAGTATTAGTTTTCTGGGGACTTCCATAACAAATAATCACAAACATGAATGGCATAAAAATGACCAATTTATTCTCTCACGGTTCTGGAGGCCAGAAGTTGGAGTCAAGGTGTAGGACAGGGCCATGCTCCCTCCAGAGGCTCCTTGGATAATCCTAGCATCTGGTGACTTCAAACATCCATTAGCTTGTGGCAGTCCTCTCTCCATTGTCTGCCTCGGTCTTCATGTGGGCTTTGCCATTTTCTGTATCTCAAAATCTCCCTCAGCTTTTCTCTATTCTAAGGGGCACTGTTGTTTGGATTCTGGGCTCATCTGGATAAGCCCAGGTGATTTTATCTCAAGATCTTTGACAGAATTAGCATCTACAAAGATGGTTTTTTGCCAAAATAAAAACTATACCCACAGGTTCTGCAGCTTAGGACCTGAGCATACTTCTTAGGGAAGCTCTCTGAAGCTCCACAACTCCCAGAAGCAACCACTCAGGAGAGGAAGTAAAAGCTGTTAGGCTTCCTGAAGCCCAGAACTGGCCCGAGGTGGCCTTTGTCCCATTATCCCCATTCCTGAACATCACAGACCCAACCCAGAGGTCAGTGTGCAAAGGGACTCCAGGCAGGCAACCAGCCCCCAATGATGCATGGCTCCTGGGACATAGTGGGGCACACACTGTCTCACTCCTGACCTAATTTCTCATGGGATTATTTTTTTTCTGGAGGCATTATTTCTAAAATCCCACATGTGGCCCCTGCTTTGTTAGGGCTCTCAATGTGGATGGACAGTAACCTGACTCCTTAGAATTAAAGGCAAGTCAAAGATAACAATGATTTACATATTTTAAAATTTACTCTCCCTCCATTTTAAGCTGTTCATGGGTTTAACAGTCAAAATTCACAGCTAGGTGGGAGAAATAGTTTTGATGTGGTGAGAGGGCAAGGGTAGTTATGATGCTTTGCAAATCCCTACCCAAAGGCCACTTTCTGCTTTGCCACATGTGGCCTAAGGAGAGTGTGGATTAATGCCACAGGGATGTAGTTTTGAAGGGTGTGGTCTGTGCAAGGACACAGACCTGTGGGGTTCACAGCAGTTACGGCAGCTCCGAGACCTCGGGAAGACCTAGCGAGGTGCCGCTTCTATACAACATAAAGAATAAGACAAAATTCCCAACTTGGGCATGAGAATTACGTTGACAATGAGGATGCAATTAAGATATTGGGATGTCAGTGTAATCCCTCCCCCAGTGGGTATGTAAAAAGCATTGAAGTCAACTTGATTCAAGAGGAACAAAACAAAAAAATTATGCCTTTCTCTGACTAATAGCTACATTATGAAGACTTAACTCTTAATTTGCATTAATAAATGCACATTCTCTCTTTCTTATTCATTAATAAATGTTCAACATGCAGCATCTATTGATTTGTGAATACCATAGAATAATATGTGGTAATCTTATATCTCTGAACTTGCATTAGGAGTAAATAAGAAGAGGAAGTGGCCTCATAATCTCCGGAGGACTTCAGTTTGGATTGATCCTGTGTGGGAAGCAAACTCAGATGGTTAGAATCCAAGCTTGCCTCTATCTCTTTGCCTTTGTCTCTGCCCGTGAATGTGTGCTCTCAGAGGCGCCTGCCCAGAAGGGTACCTGGGGCAGGGTACCTGGTGTAAATGGAGTAGCAGGAGGAGAAGTCATGCTCTGATGACAGGAGGGCTTGGTTTCACATCTGGTTTCACTTCTGGTCCATGGGATGCTGCTGGGAGGTTTCTCACCCTTGCTGGCAAACATTGTCTTGTCTCTCCAAAGTATCCCCCACAGCAATGCAGCCTTGGCTGGTTCATGAGCACGGACTGGAGAAGGTTCCACAGATCATGGAACCCAGAACCGATTGAGGGTCCTAGGGATCGGATTGTAGAAGTGAGATTGCCTACACTTGCTTGGCTGGAGTGCTGGGGTCCTCCTGCATCCTCCATGGGCCCTTCACTTTGGTGGTTTATTCATTATTATTTATGACATTTATTAATGGAATAAAAAAGAGAGAATGTGTATTTATTAAAAGTGAATAAGGGGGCAGCCCAGGTGGCTCAGTGGTTTGGCAACCACCCTCAGTCCAGGGCGTGATCCTGGAGACCCAGGATCGAGTCCCACATCGTGTTCCCTGCATGGAGCCTACTTCTCCCTCTGCCTGTGTCTCTGCCTTCTCTCTCCTTCCCTCTCTGTTGTCTCTCATGAGTAAATAATAAAATCTTAAAAAAAAAAAAGTGAGTAAGAGGTGTAAGTCATAATCCAGGAATCCAGCATGCTGTGAGCTGATGCCCATGGTCAGGCCAGGATGATCTTTTGTAAACCACCAGGGCTTCTCGCTTCCTTTCTCCTCACTTCTGTCCTGATCAATTAGCTATATGAGTGTGGAATTTGGAGGTAGAAGGCCTCATTTTAAATTCAGCTTAGTTTCTTACTTTTTCTTGGGTCTTCATCAAATTCTCTCCCATCCCTGAGCCTTGAATGTTTTTAATCCACAAAAGGGGAAGAGCAACATCTGACTTTCCTTTAAGTGTATATTAATGTGAAAAAGCTCTCAGAAACTTCTAAGTACTTCCCAAATGTGAGAGGTCATTTTTAAGTTCCTGGCTGGGAACTGAGTGGTCAGACACGTGGACAGGTTGGAGTGTCCTGAGAAAGTGTGGGAAAGAAGTAGCCAGGTAGATTTGGGGAGGGGGCTATAGGCTGGGCTATATGTTCTAGGTGTGGGGGAAGGTACCTAAAGGATTATCTTGAATCATGCCCATTTTTTTATAGAGGAAAACTGAGGTAAAGGGGTAAAGAGCTGGGGCCCAGTTCCCACATTTCCTTTCTTTTCTTCATTATTTTAACAGCATTTGTTGCTACTTGCACAAACCATATCGAGGATTTTTTTTTTTAGATTTTTATTTATTGATTTGAGAGAGGAAGCAGAGAGAGGCGAGCAGACTCTGTGCTGACAGCATGGAGCCCTAACCTCACAACCTGAGATCATGATGAGCCAAAAACCAAGAGTCAGATGCTTAATAGACCTGGTGCCACCCAGGTGCTCCCTAGGAATTTTTTAAAAAAATTATTTATCTGTTCTCCTCCCCATTCCAGTACTGCCAGACTCAGTCCTCTGAGAAATGAAGCCTGTGTGACTGGTTCATCTTTGAAGTCCCAGCCTTGTGGGGCTTTGGGCTGGCATATAACGGGGCTTTGAAGATGTGTCCATGGACGATATTGCCCGATGCTTCTCTTGGCTTCTGATCTGAAGCCTTGATAATCTAACTGCATTTTCCTGTCTCAGGGGCTGATGTGTATAACCCTGGGCAAGTCCTGCAGGATTAGGCCTTGGGAGACCTGCAAAAAAAGAAATCCTCAGCAAAAGAATTCCTCAGTCAGAGACTTGGGCTGGCATTCTAACATCCACTTTTCAGGAATTAATAACACAGGCCAAAGAGCTATCCATGGGGCAGGAGTGAGAAAGTGAATTCTTGAAGTCATGGACAACGGCAGTAATGCTTGTGATGCCTGCTATTTCAATGACTAGGAGTATGACTAACCCCTTGGAGACCCTGGTTGTGGTCTGTAGAGTGAGTGAGGGAATGAATGAATAGCTTCTTTGGAATATTGATAAACTCATAGCACAACTGCAAGACGATTGTTGGAATGACACATCGGTGGCCCCTCAATATTCTTGAAAACTAGGGCAGGAGGTCAGAAGGATGACAAGAGGACACAGCGTGGCTTTCAATCTGTCACTGCAAGTCAGAATATCTGGTTGGGTATTTCCGTGCAGATGGGGGTGGGGACTGGGGAGGAAACTAGCAGCTGTGGTGGTGGGAACCGTCACTGAAACCGTAAATATGCCAGGGAGCCCACGCTGTGAGGCTGACAGATGCCCTGCTTGCAAGGCTCAGATGGGAGGGACGTACAAAGTCCCAGATTTTAAATTAGATTCACCTGAGCCCAGTCAGGGATCTGTCATCCTTCCGATGGAATGGTAAAGGGAAGGGGGGCAAGGGAAGAAAATCTTTGTAGCTGAGCCTACCTGACTTTCCTCAGTGGGGAGACACATGAAGACTGTTTCATGTCAAGAAGAAGGTAGTTAAAAATGCAGACTGCTCACTCCTGGTCTCAGAATTCGGGAGGTGTGGTTCATGCCTGTGGACCACTCGTCTTCCCTCCCTTTGATCTATCACTTGATGTAGAGGAAGGCTTTTATGTGTGATTCCTATATAATGGGTAATTTAGTCCATCCCATTATGAAAAGTAGTAACTCCAGCTCGAGTACGTTTGCTTTCAGTTTCCCTTAAAGTGGCTAGTGAGGTATTATTCTCACACGCTTTAAGTAGCTTGAACACTTTTGCTCAGTTGTTTATAATATAATTTGGGGGTACCTCTTAGGCAGCTTAAAGCTAGTAGGTTGCAGGTTAAAAATACATGAGGATGATGACAGAATCAGTCAGTGTGTGCATTGGCCTGAGCAAGGTGACCAAGAGATTATTTCAGCATATCGACCAAATATGACTTATCTTATTTGTCCCTGACATTAGCATATCATTGTAGATGCTAACTATTGGGTCCATTTCTGGTCTCTTTGTGCAATGATCCATCCTTAGAAAATACCCTGCTTCTGCTCAAAGCCTGAATACCAGATTTCTGAATTTGCTTTCTTAGCTGGCCATATGAGAGTCTTTAATTTATAAGGAGTCAACCACAGAAATCCTGGGCTTGAGCCTCAGACATGACTATATCTGAATGAAGGAGCTGCCCATAGGAAAGTTCAAGTTCACCAAATTCAGGTTAGCCACAACCAACCAGGACTAGTAACCCTGGATTCACAAAACATATGCATACACTTTCTTCTAAAATGACTCAAAAAGTTTTGGGGCAACCAGGCTGGCTCAGTTGGTAGAGCATGTGACTCTTAAGGTTATAAGTTCAAGCCCCATGTTGGATGTAGAGATTACTTGAAAACCTTTAAAAATAAATAAATACAATGATTTGAAAAGTTTCAAGGTTGGAGAAAATGTCTTCCCTCACATTTGCATTTCTCAGAGCAAATGCTATACAAACTGATATTCTCTAGGAAAAGGTGTACTTTAAAATAATAACTGGTGAAAAAAAATAAAAAATAAAATAATAACTGGTGGAATTTCCCTTTAAAATATATTTTAAAGCCTTTGGAAAAAATACTGTGTGCATTTGACCTTTCTTGGAGAGATCTTAAAGAAGCAGGCAAGAATGAAAAAGAACAATAATTCCCATGCTTCTATTTCGGTTGAAGAAGCATAAGGGGAGAAGAAGGGGGCTACTAAGATCTAACAGAATGGAGTTTTTGATTATCTAACTTTTGGGGGGAAATGGATAAGAAGGTGTGTGTAAGGATGCCTGAGTGCTCAGTGGTTGAGCATCTGCCTTTGGCTCAGGTTGTGATCCCAGGATCCTGGGATCAAATCCCACATCAGGCTCCCTGCTGGAAGCCTGCTTCTCCCTCTGCCTATGTCTCTTGTCTCTGCCTCTCTCTGTGTGTGTGTGTCTGTCATGAATAAGTAAATGAAATCTTTAAAAAAATAAAATCTGCCTTTCAGGGTTGCAATGACAAATGAACACATTAAAGGTACTTTGTAGTGTTGAGTACATAGTAGGTTCATAAGAAATTTTAGTCCTGTCCCCTTCCTTTACTAAAAATGGCAAGAATCTCTCAGTAGTACTCAAGCCCCAGATGACTCTGGTGTCATCTCTTGTTTAGAATCCTTTTAAGTGCCAAGGGGCATTTGAGTGGAGGCAGCAGATGAGATGTGTATGAGGCATAAGACAAGCCAGCTCTGACTGAACCCACCTCCTTCTATTCTTTCCTCCTGCGCTCCTCCCCCATCCCCCCTGTCTACCTCCCTCCCAATTGATTATATTAGATTATATGTACCCAGCCTGGGGGACATACAACAACCCTGGATCTACAAAAGAATCTGCATCAACCAAAACATTTGGATTAAGAGGGGTCAAGGTTAGGGTGCAGAGATGGGGCTGGAAACAGTGGAAAACCAGGATTCTTTTTGCCTATACAGGAGAGATAGATGGTAGGCAGGCCAAGGTGAGGTGTGTCAGTTTAGAGATGTGATCCCCTGGAGAGGCAGCTGGAGAATCTGTAGGGCCCCATTAGAAAGGGTTTGGGGTGTTGTGTTTGGACATTTGGACCACATCACATGGCACTCCAGATAGCATGACCGTGGAGGATGGCAGAGGTGGAAGGGGACACTGGGCCAGGAAAATGAGAGGCTGTGGGGTATTCATCAGGCATGGATGCTGGCACATCTTTATTTTCACCTTTTCAAAGAACACTGATTTTGATGGTTTTCTCAGCTTGGACTGCTATAAACAAAATACCACCGACTGAGTGGCTTAAACAACAGACATTTATTTCTCACAGTTCCGGAGGCTGGGAAGTTCATGTTTAGGGTACGAGAATGGTCCGGTTCTGCTGAGACCTCCCTTCCTGGTTTACATACAGCCAGCTGCCTCTTTGCTGTCCCCTCGTGGTCTTTCCTTGATGCGGGCATATACAGAGGGATCTAACCCCACCATGAAGGTCTCAACTTCAGGATCTCATTTAGACCTAAGTACTGCTCAAAAAACTCCTCTCCCAATATTATCACATCACAGGGTAAGGCTCCAACATATGAGCGTTGGGATGGGGAGAGGAAGACAGGCATTCCATCCTTAACCAGGGTGGTGCAAAAATGGACTCAGACTCTTCATATTTCCCCCCCTCAATACAGAGGGTCAAATTAGATGACAAAGTTGTCATTTTTAAATTTGTCATCATTTGATAAGTGCACCTGGAGCCCCAGGCAACACAGACTATTTCATGGGTTTGTGAAAAGGAAGATAAAATGCATGCACTTATAATGCTCAATATATCCAATATTAAAATGTTCCTATCTTGGAAAAAGGAGGTGTGAGATTTTACTTTTTGCTAGAATTTCTTACCCCTATGCTGTCAGACAGGCAACCCATATATCAAAAGTGAGAGATATCAGCGCCCCTGAGTATCTGTCTTGGTGTCTACTACCTATCACCAGAGAGATCTCTGAATTATTGAAAAGAAAGTCTCACGTTCAAAATCACTCTGGTGATTTTTGCAACACGTGTATTATTTGAAATGACTCAGAGTCTGACGACCAGAGTTTTGGAAATAGGCATCTTCATTTGAAGTGATTGTCTTTAATTGAAATAAAAAAAGAAGAGAGGTTTTGAAGGGTAGGGCATGAAAAGATACAAAATGGTGACTTTCTTCTGGCATTCTCCCAAGAGGTTGAAACATTGGTTTAGGACTTGGCTTATAAGGCCTGCACATTTTGTAGAGTTCACAGCTGTTTAGGCTTAAAAGGTAATTACATTTAATTATCAGTGTCTGATAAAACACACACAGCCACTCTGGCCCAAGTGGAGCCGCAGCCATGAAATGAAAAGTTACCCTTGAAGATGCAGTGCTGATTCTTTTGAAAAGTAGTTCCTTGCCCCGAGACTCCTCTGAACGTTTATCAGAGGGAAATTACAGTAGAGACTCTGGATGTAAAGAATGTTGGAAGAGTGGAAGATTTATGTGCCAATTCTCAGATTTATTTGATAGATTGTACTGTATCAATATGTAAAAATCTAATAAATATAACTCTTTAAAGAGGGGGGCGGCTCTAATTTTACTATTTCAGAGAAGAGGTTTGGCAAAAAGTCAGAATGTGCATTAAAAAACACACTTTCAAGAAGTCTAATAAATAAAGTCTTTGAAATATGGTTTCCCAGTGAAAGGCATTTTAAATCATTTTGATAAAGAATCTAAATTAGACCTTTAAATAAGAAAGGCAAGTTTTCCTTAACTTATTATTTATAGATAGTTTGGAAATAAAATCTATGCAAGCTGATTTCTTCTTCCATTCTTTATAAGGCAAATAAATATATTGTCAAGTTTTAAACAGCACATGTGGTTAGCCAGAGATCGCGGTCTTTAAAAGGGGAAGGGCGAAGGCTAGGTAGCTAGCATTTACAGAGTGCTTAGTGTGTGCTGGGTGCTGGGTGCTGGGTGCTGGGTAAAATGGTTTATATTCACTGTCTCATTGAGTCTCTGCTCACAGAATTAAGCAAGCAGGCCTTGGAGACAGAATGCCCAATCTATTCTAGCTGTGTGACCTTCAGCAAATTACTTACCATCACTGTGCTTTCAATTCCTCACCTATAAATGGGACTGGTAATAGTACCTGACTAACAGGGTAATTAGTAGGTTAATTACGTTTGGACATGCAAAGTGCTTGGCACTGTGCCTGGTACATAGGAAGTGTCAGCAAATGCTAACTTGTAGAATAGTTGTCCTCATTTAACCTGGGCTCAGGTGACTAAGGGATTTGCCCACAAGTGCAAAATTGGTTAGATAGAATCTGGACTCAAGCTCTGGGTATTGACTGTGTCTGGGGACATCCTCAGAGCAGTGCACATTTGGAATAGTGCTCTTCACCACTTCTACCTCCGACTCTGTCGTTCGCTTTCTTTCTTTCTTTCTTTCTTTCTTTCTTTCTTTCTTTCTTTCTTCTTTCTTTCTTTCTTCTTTCTTTCTTTCTTCTTTCTTTTCTTTCTTTCTTCTTCTTTCCTTTCTTTCTTCTTTCTTTCTTCTTTCTTTCTTCTTCTTTCTTTCTTCTTCTTTCTTTCTTCTTTCTTTCTTTTTTAAAAGATTTTCTTTTTATTTGAGAGAGAGAGAGAGAGAGAGCATGAGCAGGGAGGAGCAGCAGAGGGAGAGGGGGAAGCAGACTCCTTGCTGAGCAGGAAGCTTGCTGGCCCAAAAGGCTTGATCCCAGGACCCTGAGATCATGACCTGAGCTGAAGGCAGACACTTAACCAACTGAGCCACCAGGTGCCCCCTGTCATGCTTTCATTCATTCATTCCATCATATTTTATATATGTATATCTGTATGTTTTATATCTATAGTATTATATAGTATAGAACTATATATAAAAATCATAATCTATTGTAATATGGTATATGATATGATAAAACTGTATGGCAATAGTATTATAATATCGCATAAGGTAAAATATATATGACTTTGTAATATACCATATACTATGTCATATATTAATGTATTATATATTACTATATATATAATGAGGAATCATATTTTATATTATGCATCATTTATTATATTACACATAACATCTTATAGGTTTAATTTAATTTTTTACATACTCTACTATATAAAAATATATAGTATATACACTATACAGTGCATGATATCCACACATGTATACCTTATACCTATACCTATAATATATATGCAAGATGCACACGTATGTGTGCAGGTACATATACATATGCATATGCATATACACACACATATTTGTACTGAGGACTTACTCTATGCCATGCACTGGGGATGAAATGTGGCAAGAGAGACCCTGTCCTATGGGACTGAACTCACAAGAGAACAGGGAAGACAAGATGTATCAACAATTACAATGAAATCATTAACTGTTATGATCAAAGGAGATGCAGGTTGCAAATAGGATACTGATTGTGGAGTAGGGGCAGCTACCTGCTGGGCGACGAAAGAGTGTTGAGAATCTGGTTATTTTCATTAGACTTTATTTGAGCAGGTAGACTTTTAATTGACCAGAATGCCCCGTTTCCTACATATTTTGAATAATTGAGCTATTGCTGAAACAACTACAAAGATCAGAAATGGTCAAGATGATGCTCAGGGCAAAGTTTATGCTGATGGCACGCAGCTTGGTAGAGTAGAAAGATGTGCATGAGTCAGCAACACTTGGGTTAGAATCTTGTCTCTAGATTCGGTGACTCTCCTCTGACATTTAACTCATTTGAAACTCAGTTGCTATCTTGTGGAAAGAGAGATGGTGTTTCTTTCATAGAATTTTTGTGTGTTCCAGTGCTCTCTGCCCTTAGCTTCCTGCCCAGCATAGAGTTTCCATTTCCCTGGCAGATGTGGGGGGTCAAACATGTCAGGACTCTGAATAGCTCACCTACAGGGGGTCGGGCTCCTGGTGTTGGGTGGGGGAGGGGGGATACTTGAATGCTGAGTAACTTGCCAGAGCTTGAACCATTTTGTTGACAGTCCATTCTTTCCATAGTTGCAATGGAAGGGCTAAGTGTTAAGTGGGATCAGAGAACACTTAGGGATCCTCAGAATTTGCTATTCGTCATTGGGAGTTTATCTGTACAGTTTCCCTTGGGTCCATTTGTGGGTCAGCTCTGAACTCTCTTAGGGTAGCAGAGTTTGGGGCCATTTCACGGGCTGGTTTGGGATCAGACTGTCTTTCACTTGTGTGTTCCCAGTTGGTTCTGGATTTCCTCTCTAACCTCCAAACTCCCTTCTTTCTCTAGAAAATGACACGCTATCCTGAGGAAATGTTGGATGACCTGGTAGCATTGGAGGATGATATATCAAAATGAATTAGAGTTGAGGTTTATCCCCAGTGAGTCCCCCAGGCACTGATGCGAGAAGTGCCAAACTTAAGGTATTCACCATGGGAAAGCTCATGGACTTTCACACCCCTCTTCCAAATCTATCATCTCAAAAGCCTCACTGGAGAACTGACCGGCGATACACCTTCCACCGCCTGATTGCTGCAATGGTAGGGAAGTGGGTGGGGGTAGATGGGGGGTGTTAGATTTATAAACCCTCCTTTCCATCCCTGCCTATGCATGCACAGGAACACATATGCAGCGGGAAATTGATGCCGTAAGCACTGTTTAAAAGTATTTAAAAACTGATTTTTATTTATAAAAATGCTGGGTAGTGTCATTGAGGCTTAGATCCAAGCCTTTTGCCATCCCAACTTAATAGCCAGATACACCAAGGAAAATGATTTCTCCATCCTGCTCAACATTCATATTCACACGGACGCCAAGGGCCATCACTTTTCATATTAAGGTAATCCACAATTGTTTATATCCCCAGCACCCAAGGAAAACGAAACTGCCTCCTTAATGAATAAATTGTTATTTCGCTGTGAGTAGAAAGATACATGGTGAGGCAGTTAAATGTCAGGAAAAATCACATTCAGAAGAGCATCTGAAATTAAAAGTATGCCATGAGATGTGACATTCTTAACTTCATAGCTATTGAATGATTGTTAATTAGATTAATGACTGTCCGGTACACTGAGCTGGAAGCTTCATTTTCATGCAATAAGGTGTGAGCTCGCTTGCTTTGCCTGCCTGGGATTGATCTTGGGGCTTCCGAAGCAGCTGCAGGAAGAAGTGCAGCCATAAGGTTACTACAGTCGCAGCAAAAGAAAAAAAAAAACATAAAAAAAAGAGAACGAAAGTCTCAAAAGCCTGAGTGTCTGTACCTTCCTCCACAAACCCACTTGTCGATTAAATTAAAGCATTCCTCTCAGCTCAGTTCTCCAGTCTTCAAATACTTCTCAATAAACTGTTGGAGATCTTAGCCCTTGTAAGAAATGAATCATATTTTCTCTGGCGTACTTGATCGCTGTTGACTACTAATTCACCCTGTATTGATCTCAAGGCCGTATTTCTTACCGTTTAGATGGGGAATTATCTTGTGCTATTAAAATGTTGCCAAGTTTCAGAGACCCTTACAATCACTGTACCCAGAGGCCAACTTCATCCTTGTGAAGCGTCCAAGAATTGGGCATTCAGACCTGACTTCTTGCTCCTTAATGTCTTGTGTCTTCTTTGGTCTGTGGGTCTGTGGATCAAGAGGCCCTGTTATTTGGGGGAGGGAAAGAAAACACAGTGCTTGAGAAGGAGTGAGAGCAGGCTTATAAAGAGATGGCATCTCCATGGAGAAGCTTGCCAAATTGCCTTATTCTAACACTTTTCTTCCTGGAAATTGCAGAAAGAACTTTATTTAAAAGGCTCCGTGGTACAGAGATTTTTTTACTTTGTCTGAAATACAGACCATGTAAAACAGGAAAGACATAAAAATATCATCTTTTCCTGAGTAGAAGTAGAATATGCATTCATTATAGAGAATCTGGACAACTTAGAAAAGCATTAAATGGAAACAAAACTGATCCACAACCTCACCTCTTAGGGGCTGCTATTGTCAACCTCTGGCTTTTGTTTTGTTTTGTTTTGCTTTTTTCTTTTGAGTGAGAGAGACGGGGAGAGAAAATCTTAAGCAGACTCCATGCCCAGTATGAAGCCCAGCTTGGGGCTCCAACTCACGACCCTGGGATCATGACCTGAGCCAAAATCAAGAGTTGGACACTTAACCAGTTGAACCACTCAGGTACCCACCAACCTCTGTATTTTGAAAGAAACAGTATATAGTGTTTAAGAATGTAGATTCTGACCCCCAGATGCTTGGAGTGTGAATATAGGCATTACCATTTACAGGCTGTGTGACTCTGGGCAGTTGAATCATCTGATTTACGGGGATCTTATTAGTGATGACTTTAAAGGGGCGTCGTGAGGGACAAATGGGATGATCTGTGTTGAGAATCCAACCCAGTGCCTAGCACCTAATAAGCATATGATATATGCAACTATCATCATTTGATTTTTTTGTATGTATTAGGATTCACTTCCTCTGTACACAGGCATGTAAATGCATACATGTGATCACACATTGTCAAGCATTGGCTACCATGTCGAAATGTGTTGATCAGCATTCTATATTATTTCATATATTGAGCACCTGAATTTAATGTACTTGTTATACGACTTTGCTTTATTGAATTGTAGTAATTTATATTGTGGCATAAATCATAGGAATAGGAAATGAAGGTCCATTTTCCCCCCAGGCAGCTGAGCAGTTCTAGTGCAGTTCTTGGAAATGGAGCCAGATGCCTTATGGAATGGGAGAGGGCCAACTTGGCTCTGTGCACTGGGCTTATATAATTTTCCCAGTGAGACAGTTTTTGAGGCAAAACACAGAAAGTGAGGAAAATGCTCCCAGGTTCATTCCCCATCCCCTGACCATTAACAGAGTCTTATTGAAAGCAGCCCCTCCACAGGATTTGAACCTATGACCTATGAAGCATGAAGCAGCTTTATTTCTCAATCTCCTGGAAAAGCTCTTATCCTGGTGGGTAGAATCAAACCGATCCAAACTGGCATCTGGCCCAGACCCCAGAGAGAAGGGTTACTTTTCCTTTGAGGTGGGATTAAGGAGACTAGTTGCTCTAATGACTGTCTTTGCAAGAATTGGCCTTGGGAAGCAGGGTGCAATTAATTGGGTTGAAACTGAGCCAAGATCCTTGGGTTATTATCTCTGCTCATATAAGATGTGCTAAGGCATTGTTAATGACCTAGCAATGGACCTATGTTTGGAAGAAGAAGAAACTGAAGAAAGATAAGACCACTGGATTAGAAAGAAGCAGTCTTTGAGTTTCCAACTTCTTTGCTAGGCATCACTTTGGTGTTGGCTCAGAGTTGTGAGTAACAGCACTGGAGTTGCCTTGATTGCCTTTCTGATCTGCTCTACATATTGACCACTTCTGAACATAGTCATTGGTGTTGCTGTTGAGTGTGGGGGCCTAGTTTAATGGTTCAGGAGAATAATACCAAGTTGGTTGCGATTGAGCTGTTCTCTCTTGCTGACCACAGGACCTGGAATAGCTTCCAAGGGCATCAGCCTTAGGGCCTGGAAGTTCTAATGGGCTAGGGGTCACAGGTCTTTAGACTAGCCCTACTACTCCCTCTATCTCCCCACCCAGGCCCAAAGCATCCCTCCCAACTTCCATCCCAGCCCGTCTTTCCTTTGTACGCCTCCATATTTTTCTTGAAATTTCTTTCTCACACCTTCAGCTAAATGCTGGTTTTCTAATTCATGGAGATTTTTGCCAGAATCATAAATACACATTTGTCTTTTCAACATATCTATACCGTTTCCATACACACATTTTGTTTAGCCTTGAAAACATTCTCCCACCAGGCCATACACCTTCTCACCACAAATGTTACCTGAGGGGTGAACAGGCCATGCCACTTCGGGATGAGGAAATAGGACAGAGTGATGCAGCCACTTGCCCGAGATCCACAGCTAGTAGCTGGTGGAGCTGGGGTGCAAACAGTCTTGATTTCAGCATGTCGGTACTCTTCTTACTTGTATTAGGAAGGAAATGACAAATGATCTGACCCATCATGTCTTCCATGTTGCCTTCTTAGGAGTAATGATGAGCTCTCTCATTATGTCCCTTGGTTTTGTAGAATAGATTAGACATCACTCAAATTAAGGAGCTCTGGGCTTGCTTTCTGCACAGGACGGGTCCCTTGGACCCCTTCAGGGGGTCTGTTCTAAATGCTCTGCCTCCTGTGGTCTTTTAGACACAGACAAGTCCCTCTGCCTCATAACTCCTGCCTGTTTGCATTCTGGCTCATGGCTTCTCTCCAGCTCCCTTGTCCTGGATGAACTGATTTTGGTTTTTGTTTTTTTTTTTATTATTTTCTGACCAGCCCTCCCCCATCTGTTTGCCTGACCCCATTGCATCAGGATGTCCTTTTGATTTAGAACCAAGCTTTCTCTTCCAGGTCAGGAGGGGTGTCCTCTGGGAGCCGCCACTGCTCTGAGTGCTCTCCTCCGCAGGAGTGTTCCAGGCATGACATGCCTCTCCTCACACTGCACCTCATTTGGTGCCTTTGTTTAATCATTTCTTTTCCGAGTCCTGGCAACTGAGTAGCACCTCGACACGGTTATAAACTTCCACCAGTTGTCACTGATGTTTTCCAGGATCAAAACTGCATTTTTTTAAACCTTCTTCCATTGGAGGCTAAATGATACTCCTGGAACAGCCCAGAAGAGCCAGGCAAAGCACTGACCAAGGAGGGATGACTATTCTGGTTAGAAAAGAGACAAGCTCTCTGAGCTATAAAATTGTACAGGAAACAAAAAGAAGCCAAATCCCATGGCATGCATTCACAGTTACTCACTTATTTGTCCAACAGACATTTATGAAGCAATGGGGCAAGCACAGTGCTGAGTGTCACAATTATAATGTACAATAAGACATGGCTCCCATCCTGGAGATGGGAGATAAGAGGGATGGAGATGAGAGGGTAGCATGGTGGTTACTGTAACAGTGATGAGCACAGGTGTCAGGCACATTTCAAAATAAAATTACAGTCCCAGATCTATGAATGTTTCCCAGAGGGGAGGCACTCTGCTGAATTGAGCTCAATTAAAATTTGAGCTTGGGAGTCCAGCCAAGGATGGGAAGAGTAGTATCTGCAAAGGCCCAGGGAAATGAGAAAGCATTGGAGGAACTGCAAAGAAGGGAGAAAGATGAGGCCAGTGGGAAATGCAGAGTTGCACAAAGGGGTCTGAATGGCATGGTAGGGGCAACAGGGGCCCTGACGTCTCCTCTTGATGGCAGATGGCATGACCAGATTATGTAGTTGGTGGCGTGGTGACAGTGAGCATTTAGGGTGCTGGTTCATTCCTCCAGGGGAGAAGAAAGGAGGGCCTACATCATTGTGGATGTATGGGGAATATGGGGCAGGTGGAAGGTATTTTGGAGATTTAAGCAAAGTACTCAGGACTAACTGTTGAATGAGTGAGAGGACAAGGTTAGGAAGACCCTATTTCTGCCCAAGGCAATTGTTGGATGGTGGATGGTGCCATTTGGTGAGAAAGGATGCAGGTGTAAGTCTGGTGATATGGAGAAGATGAATTTCTTCTTGGATATGAATATTCACTTGGACAGGTTGACACGAGCTTGGAAGATATGTCTGACCTGGAAATGTCTTCTTGTGAGAAGAATGTTGTGGGCTGCTGTGAAAATTTCCCACGATGACCTGGAACCCAACTTCAATCTTTGGAGAAGAACAGAGAACTATTAGAAGGTTAAAACATCAGGAAAATTTCAATTGCTTCCAGGGTGTGGACAAGGCAAAAGAGTGCTGTTAACTCAAGTCCTTTTCTGTCTTTTCCTCCCAGAATCTGATAAGATGGTGGGAATTGTGGTTTGGCCTAGAGTTTGGCAGTGCAGTTGAACATGTAGTTGACACAGTTGACCATGCAGTTGAAGTGACGCACTGCAGTTGACAATGTTGTTCTCAAAGCAGATTCATCATCTTGTTTGATCACCCTGACATTAGTGTAGGAAGATATTTTCATTTTTTTTCCCTTGATAGGTCAGAAAATTGGCTCGGTGGTGGTTAGGGGACCACAGAGCTTGAAATCAGTGGGGGCTAGGACCAAAACCAACATTTCCTTGCTTCAGTTGTTCAACTTGCCCCACACATGACACTGTCATCAGTGATTGAAGAGCTACATCTGTTCCCTAGAAAACTAGGGCTTCTTGAAGGCACAACCCCAACCATTGCCAAGCCTTTTTTTCATGCTAACATTTCCGTGTGTCTTTTGTGGAGATCATCACATCCACACCACAACCCTGTGGGGGATGAGGAACACCCCATTTGAGATGAGGACATCAAGGTTCAGAGATTTAAGTAGTCTGCTCTGTGGCAGGGCAGGAATTTGAATTTATATCTGTTTAACTTTGAAAGTTCTGAGTTTTGTAAATAAAGGCTGGAAATAAAGAAGAGTGCTTGGCCACCAATAAAGCAAAAACATAAGAATTATAAGCAAGGAGGTTTCACTCTTATTTTTCTTAATGGATGCTTTTTGCTGGCCATAAAATAATACCTGCTCACTCTAAAAAATTTGAGAAGGCAAAAAAAGCAAATAAATAAATCAGTTAAATGAAATTGCTCACCAGTTTGTAAATCGCTGGAAGGTCAGGATTTCATTTCTTTTGCTGTGCTGGAGTCCCAGCAATTGGAAGACTGAGTCACATCGAAAGAATAAAAAATGGCCCATAATTTCACGTCTTAAAGATAGGGGCATTAATATTTTGGTGCCTATTCTTTTGGAATTAGATAGGTAGGTAGGTAGATAGATAGATAGATAGATGATAGATAGATAGATAGATAAATAGATAGATAGATAGATAGATAATGTTGCCAAAACCCAAGTTTGGCTGCCCATTGCTTGAAAGGCCAATATTCAAGAGACAAGCTTTCATTGGAAAGTAATTTTAGTTTTATTCAGGAGGAGGCCACCTGTGGAAAAGGCAGACTCCAAGGTTTCTGCTGGCCCAGAGATTTTTAAAGGGGTTTAATAAGTTAAGGGGGCATGTCTATGACATTTCTTGATTGTGTGCATACTGGATGATGCCAGCTACAGAGTTATCTCAGTGCTCAGAGAGTGAACAATAAAGTCTGGGGCTTAGAGCCTGGGAGAACCTGGTGATGTGGCAGAACTGTTCAGTTCTTTCTAGGAAAGAATATCTGATTTATAGATATGCAAAGAAAGGTTTTGTTAATCAGGATTAACTGAATTAACTGTTAATCAGGATTCGGAGTTTGAGTTTATGTCATAATAATTTTTCCTTTCCTGGTACACTGAGAATGTTTCCCTGTTGGGAAAGATGTATCTTACTGCTTCCAGGGAAGGATTATTTCTCTATGGATTTGAGATGTCCACTACAGAGCTTTCATAAACCCCCTTCCACTTCTCACAGCTTGGGGAGCTTCCATCAAAGCTTGAAGAGTTCATTCCTACCATAATGGGGGTCTTGGGTGCTTTGTAGAGAAGGAGGGTGGCCTCATGCCTCAATGAAAGGAGCTCAGCAGTAGGGGCCATTTGTCCACATATGGGATGTCTGTGTGGATGCTGCAGTGTTCCCTGCTGGGAGCCTGTTTTCTCCAAGAGGCCCAGCTCCTCACTGCAGAAACTTAGTGGCGTTTTCTAGTTTTGGCAGACCCCCTTTCAGGGCAATTGCAGCCTGAGGAAGCTAGCCCAGGTGCATTACATGTAAGCTTTAGAAATATGGTCTTCTGGTTCCTTGTACTAGAAATTTCCCTAGATCATAACACTTTCCCTGGATCTCAAATAACCCCTCCTTCCTAACAGCAGTGAGCTACCAACTCTGACACACATGAAGGATCCAATTTTCTTCGAATTGAGAAGAGGAAAAATACCGTTAGTGAGTTTTCATCATTAATTTGGCTTTTACAAAATATAAAACACTTGGTTATTGCAGTCCAAACACACATCAGCCTTGCTGCAAGGGACTTAGATTGTGGAATACAAATCATTCTGACCAAGCGTACAGAATAAAATTGCCCTACGCTCACATTTTGCGGATGTAGGTTCCAGTAAAAGAGAAGGAATTATTTACAATCACTGGGTAGCAGCACCTTAGGAAATAATCCTGCTTTCTCCCTCCTTTTAAGATGAAGTTGCCAAGCCTCAGAGCTGGTAGTGACTTGCCCAAGGTCACACCTATCACCGAGGGCTGAGTCCCTAGTCTTCCAGCCCAGAGCTCTGCTCCACAAATCCAATGTGTGTGCTGAACTTCAGAGCCACTGTCTGTTTTGCCCAGTACAGTCCTCAGAGTTGAGCCTCTCTTGGGACCCAGTAGATCTGGCACCTTTCCTCACAACTCCTTTCAAAGCCCCAGACATGGGCCCAGACTGGGCATCTTATGTGCAAAGACTCCTCTCACCTAGGCAATTGAATTCATCTGAAGAAGCCAGGAAGTGGTAAAATGTCCCAAGAGCCCCACAGGATAGATGATAGGATTATTTTACATGTGAATAACTGAGGATGAGGGCAAAGAATTATTTGCCTAAGGGCAGGGGTGGGGCGGGGTGGGGGGTGAGGGAGGCCTCCATTCAGCCTCAAGTTTGGGTCAAGGATCTTGTTTCTTTACCCAGATGTTTGTAGTCTCCACTAAATGCTAAGAACAATTGCCAGGCTTTGAGCTGAGGGCTCTGCAGGCATCCTGTGCTTTGATCCACACCCCCAGGCTACGATGTGGGGATTGGTACAGTGGTCAGAGGTAGAGGAGTGAGAGCCCAGGAGAGAGATACAAGGCTGATCTGGCCTTCTCTGGCTGGGGGCCACTCTGATGCTTGGTGTCTTCATCCTGCTGGCCTCTCTGTGACTTTGGACAAAACATGAGGATGGTGATGCAAGTCGGGAAGCATGCTAGGAGGATTCCTTTCTCTTTCTCCCTGCCTCAGAATGACAAACAAAACCCTAAACCTTTGTATCATTCATCTCAGGCTGCTAAAACAAAATGCCTCAGACTGGGTGTCTTAAGCAGTAAACATTTATTTGCTCAGTTCTGGAGGCTAGAAGCCCATGATCAAGGTGCTGGTAAATTTGATTCTTGTCGACTAGAATTCAGCTTGTAGACTAGTTGGCAACTCACCATGTTGTCTCTTGGCCTTTCCTCTGAGTGTGTTCAAGGGAAAGTGGGCAGGGTGAGCTCTCTGGTATCTTTTCTTATCAGGACATTAATCCTACATGATAAGAGGGCTGCCATTATTACCTCATTTAACCTTAAGTACTTTTTTAGAGGCCTCAGAGCCAAACACAGTTACCTATACTGGGGTGTTAGGGCTTCAACATATGGTTTGGGGGAGGACACAAACATTCTGTCCATAACAACCATCGAACTGTAAATGGCAAACTACAACAGGTCCCCAGGACTTCCCAAGGCTTCCTAATAGCCTGTTGGGCTTTGCCAAATTATGGAGCTTCCATGTTGACCTTAATATTTTTTTTAAAAATTATATTAATAAAAGGCTGACTTTATTCCAAGTAACTTTCCAAACATGGTACATGGTTAGTCTTCCACCATGGCTGGTCTTCCACCAAGCCACCCTGGCCAGGTTGCTGTGCCTTGCTGTGTGTTGGCGATGGTCAGGCCCAGGTCAGGAGTGTTCTTTTTCACAACTGAGATCTGAGAGCATGCATTATATTTGTCATAATCTTAATAATGAAAATAGACAAACTTCTGGTGTCCCTAATGGTTTGGACTCCATTTAGCAATTGTGTTAGATGTTACTGTTAGCATTAGCTTATAAATAAACCAAATATTATGGAAAGCACTTAGAATAATGCCTTGCTCATAGTAAGCATTGTATAAGGTATACAATAATTACACATTGTATAAGTGTATTACCATGGTTGTATTGTTGTTGCTAATGTTGTCCAGCTCAATTCAATTCCACTAAACTAAATCCAGTGGTTAGCCTGTTCTATACTAAGCACTGTGCATTCAGTATTGGATGAGGCAGATGTGGCCTCTGAATGCACATTGCCTTCCTAAGGGTTATTAAATAACACTGGAGCATGGCAATTTTGCTTAGACAGTTGTCAAGTGCCACACTCATTTTAGAGATGAAATTAGGGGAGTGTGGGCCTGTCAGAAGGTCTGGGTTCTAGTCCTGGTGCAGCTACTGACTAGCTCTGTCACAAGGAGAAGAACTTCTCTGGCTCCAGTACTTTTTTCTGTAATGGAAGGAGTAACATAGATAATCTCTAAGGCTTCATCACTCTGGACATTCTCTGAGGAAAGGGCATGGAAGCCATTCCATGCCAATCAACCTCTCGGGTCCCAAAATATCTAGTACATTTTTGGTTTATCAGCTTCTGTAGATTGAATTTAGATACAGTTTGGGTCTATATGTTGTAATATATGACTGAAACCAAGGATTGATTTTTCTGGACTGTTTAGTCATTAGTGAAGTCCAGATATCTAGATATTTCACTGACTTTACAGTTTTTGTTCAGATATTTACTATCATGAAGACAAGGGCTGCCACTCATCATTTGGATGAACTGAGATCATTTGCTTGCCTGAGCACATCATCATCCTTTTAGGGGCCATAGCAGATGATTCTTGAGAGATGGTCCATTACCCAAATTGAACAAAATATCTTTCTGTTTGGGTTTGGTACATCCTCATATTTGGGAGTGAATATAGGAGAGCTTTCTTCTAAAAGAGGAAGAGCCAGGAGCCACATCAAAAGAGCAATGGAAACATAAACTTCTAAATGCCAGGCCTTAAATCATCTTGGCAAATTGTAAGTCTGCTTTTTTCCATTCTAGTCTCCAAAGCTTGATGATGGATTGCCATTAGCTGGAAATAGTCAGAGCTTATGATATTAACCTAGTTGTTAGAGTGATTAAGGGCATCTGTTCTCCACAAATAACGGGTCTCATTCTGAGAGTGTTGACTATGGCAAAGACTTTAAGTTTTGATGAAGAACTCCCTGGCTTAGACATTTACCCTATACACTCATGAATGGAATTGGCTTGACTATTATAGAAAAGATATTACTTATTAGTAATTGAAGAACCCACCCCAAAATGGCTTTTTTTATTTTGTGTGCAGGCAGGTTCACTGAGAAGGCTTTATTTCCATCTTTGAATTTTTTTAATTCAGGCAAAACCTAGGATCTAATAATGTTGATGATGAATTATACTCCACATCACCATTTCTGGGATTGGTTTTCATTATGTTCTTAATGGATAGAAGACATAGAGCGCAGAAATATTTTCTACTTTTCCTACTTTATTCAAATATAAGTGGCAACAATGAGAGCCTCCACCATCATGGATTTCTCTTCTTCAAAGGCATCCCAACAGATACATAGGGTTCTAAGATGTTTCATTTGTGCTCATATCTGCAAAGCTATGACATTTCATCCTGCTCCTAAAGAAGAAATGCTTCATTTAGCCTATTTTTAATTGATCCAAAATAATAATAAAAAAATTTCCTCAGAACCCTATTTTCCAAATTAAAAATAAGAAAACATCCTGTAACTCCAGGAACTTTGGAAATTCCAGTAAAATGCTTATAGCAGTGTTACCCAGAATCAGATTTTCATACTTTCTCCCTGTCACACTACAAACTCCACATAGTTTAGGAAAATATAAATTCCACCCCCTCCACTTAAATACTTCCTAGCTTTCCTTATTTTTTTTTTTTTTAATCAGAGAATGGCCATTTCACTTAGAACTCCAAAAAGAGTGGAATTTTCCATAAAAAATTTACTTCTGCTCATTCCCCTGAGAATCCTGTTTGTGTGGCCCCTTCTTTTCCACAGCGATTTTGCCATCACTGTCACGGAAGCATCACCTTCCCATAAATTTCATCTCAAGTTGTGTCTTAAAAGTTTATCATTTATTTATAAATGGCACCATTTTGTCTACAAAATGAAGAAAACTAGGGGTGTATTCTAAACTATGATTTACAAATCATTTAAGATGCCATTGGCACTTGAAACAAGCAAAAAAAGAGCCAAGTCCAAACAAAAGACAATAACAAAGAAGTATATGTTTTCTTTCTTCAATAGAAACCTCAAGGGGCACCTGGCTGGTTCAATGGTTGAGCATCTACCTTTGGCTCAGGTCATGATCCCGGGGTCCTGGGATGGAGTCCTGCATCAGGCTCCTCACAGGGAGTCTACTTCTCCCTCTGCCTATGTCTCTGCCTCTCTCTGTGTGTGTGTCTCTCATGAATAAATAGATAAAATCTTAAAAAAACAGAAACTTCAAGTTTGTTTGTTTATTTAATGTTAGAGTGACAGAGACTGTTTATCTTTCTTATGTAGAAGTCAAATGAAAAAAAAAAAAAGTCAAATCACTGTAAGGTGAGAAGAACATGTTCTCATTCATTATATGCATGAGAAAATAACCAGTACTATCAGTGGTTGTTATAAAATTACTACCTTTTGTAGTAATGCTCCTCCATTAAGTTACATGTTGCTCCCAAATCTAGCTGTTTCATTAGATCAGTTATTTTTCTTTTCCTCTCTTTTTTGTCTTATGAAAAGCATCTTACAGGATTGGGAGGATTGCACCTCATCCATAATCACACACCATCACTTTTATTAAGGGTTACCATATAGAGAGCAATTAATTTCCTTCTTTGTTAGTTTAAAGGCTCATAGGAATCAAGACTAGCTTGTCATTGTATCTCACTAGCACCTAGCCTAGGCACTGGACAGAGTGAAGTTCCATAAAGGTTGGATGAATGAGTGTGGATTGACTGAGAGAAAGGAAGACCTTGGTTTTTTCTGTGACATTGTAGGGTGTATTGGGATCCCAACTAGTAGAAATGAAGGCTAAGATTGTGACAGGCCCATGGGAAGCTAAGTTGAAAAGGGATCTCCTCCTGTACTTATTGAGGTTTTTTTTTTTGTTTTGTTTTGTTTTGTTTTCAGCAATGAATCCTCAGTCTTGTGTTTTCTCAGGCATTTGAAGATGACTATAGAAGGGGTCTACTTGTCTCAGAATGAATCAACCCATGGAAAAACCACTTGAAAACTTATTGGAATGGCAACTTGAGCATGGTGTTTGCTTTTTGGGACTTTCTGGATGCAACTCTCTGCTTTTCCCCAGCATACATAGAGCTCTATCTAGAATTGGCTATCTTTGCTTTAGTTTTCAATTACTTGGGGTCAATAAGTAGTGAATTAGAAAGGAAAATAATTTTTATCATGGAATCTGGGTTTAAACTTAGTTTATTTTTTATTTTTTAAAGATTTATTTATTTATTCATGAGAGACACAGACTGAAAGAGAGAGTCAGAGACATAGGCAGAGGGAGAAGCAGGCTCCTCGCAGGGAGCCTGATGCACACTTGATCCCAGATGCCGGGATCACAACCTGAGCCAAAGGCAGGCGCCCCCAACCGTTGAGCCCACACAGGCGTCCCCTAAACTCAGTTTAAAACTGAGTTACAGACTAGACCTTCAATCCTACTACTCTAGATTAGGAACTGTTCAGCTTCTACATGGGGTTTGGGCCCTTCCTAAATACTTGAGTGTCAGTCTACCCAACAAGAAAATTGGCTACAAACACAGCAATCTCCTACCATTACAGATGCTTCCTCAGATCTAAGTCTGCCAGGAGGGGAGGCCAGTGAAAAACTGCACTGGTTTTTTACATTTTCTGCTAAAAAACAAATTTCCATCTCTCCCTTTAGCCACACATGAGTTTTCATCCATAGAGATGAACACGGAGAGATGATAAACTGCATGCCACCTGTGGACTTGATGTGCAATTGTCACACCTGAGCCAATAGAGACAGGATTGCAAAGGACCTTGCTAATTGTCCACTAAGGTGGAGGGTCTTCCTTCTGAGGATGGTTTTAGTATAGGTCTGCAAGAAACAGCCCCTTTGCCTCTTGTTAGGATTCAAGATGCTCTCGTGCAATGCAACTCTCCTCTTACAGATCTGTAACACTGGCTGCACTTAGAAACATTACTTAAAGCTTCGGAGGAGAAACAAGCAATGCAGGACATTTTCCTCTGTGTATGGCATGTACACAAAATATATTTTCTCTCTTTAAAGCTACGTGTGGCAGTGTTTTTTATATTCTTGGAGAAAAAAAAAAACAGCGCAATTCTGAAACTCTGATTTTTTGCTATGGTAGAAGCTGTTTGTGATGTTTATAAATACCCCTCCTCCAAAAAATAGCTCAATGTGAAGTTTTTGTAAAGAGCAATTGTCTAAGAAAAGTAAAAGTAAATATCCACAGCAGAGGTAGCTTTGCTTTCCTTGGAATGGGTGATTTGCCTAGAGAAATGTATTTCAGAGAACGGAGAAGAACAAGCTCATTTCTCTCAGCTTCTATCCCACGTGTGGGTCAGGCTTCGCTGCATATTAATTTTTTTTAAAGATTTTCTTCATTTATTCATGATAGAGACACAGAGGAGAGAGAGAGAGGAGAGAGAGGCACAGACACAGGCAGAGGGAGAAGCAGGCTCCACGCAGGGAGCCCTGTGGGACTCGATCCCGGGTCTCCAGGATCAGGTTCTGGGCCGAAGGCAGGCACCAAACCGCTGGGCCACCCGGGCTGCCCTGCGTATTAATTTTTATGGGCGAGTTACAGACTTGGGAGGAGAGGGCAGGGGGCTTTGGAAATGGAAGAGCAGGGTGACCCACACGCTGCAAGAGCGGAGAGAGGAGTCTTTAACTACAAGCAATTGATTTTATTTTCAGCTTCGAGGCTTTCATCACTAACACAAAGGGTATACAAATTAATGGAACTTTCTCTGTCATTGGTGGATTAAGCCCCACAGACAACATCTGATGGCTACATAAAACCCTAGTTTACTTATCCACAGTAGAAGGATTTATAGTGCTTGGGTCATTTGTTAATTCATGTCTCTCCCGTATCACCCCAAGATCAAAGTGGAGAGAAATAGGATTAAGAAACATTGGAAGATTTTTTTTCTTTTGGAGGATGCAACTCATCACACTGTTCTCTCTTTATATAATATTATATAGTATTTAGTTCTGCTTCATGGTTAAGAACCCAGTGCTTGTGTCGACAATGAACACTGCAATGTTGAAGTTCTTTTTAAGACAATTGGAATCACTGGGATACACAAAGGAGAACAAATCAAACTTGTGGGCAAGCGGCAGGATGGATACAGGTGTTGATGATCAGATGCTCTGGCAATCTATTGCCCCCATCAGGTGGAAGAGTTCAAATCTAGCCTGCTGGTGAACAGTGGGGATGTGGTAAACCTACTTGTACTATTTCTTACAGATCATACACTGCTTTCATGGTTGTTGGCACATCTAATCTGCACCATGGAGTATTGGTGTCTGCATCTCCCAGGAGAATCAGAACTCTGACAGGCAAAATGATGTACCTACAGTCATGCAAAAGGACTGTGGCAGTTCCCATGGAAACCAAAGCTTTTGCTCCAATCCTTAGTTCTTTCAAAGATACCAAATTTCTCTGAACTACAGAAGAAAGAAGGAGAGCTGGGTTTTGGGTTTTCTGGCTTTTGTTGTATCTTCCATTACATCCAATCTCAGGAAATTAGGATTTATAAAATAGTCCCAACTGACTCACTGGGTCAAATTATGCTGCCTCTCTACAGTATGCAAGTATGCTATGTCTGATAGGATCAGGACTGAATTCAAGGCTTACAGTTCAGAGAATCAGATACATGATACCAGAATGTCTCTCAATTATGAGTGAAATAGATCATGCATATTTTTAAAACTGTATCTTCACTGCTAATGATCTTTTAGTAGTAATAAGTTCCCATGATAGAAACAAAAGTTGCTTGAGTTTTTGATCCATAGTGTGAATAGTATCATACTTTCTCCTTATAATTTTTTATATTAGGAGAGTAATAGACTTTTATTGTGTATATTTGCATTTTCTAGAAATAAAATCAAGCAAATAGTTCACCTGTAATCCTACATTAATTTTATAAATTATTTACTTGGAATCTTTCTTTTTAAAAGATTTTTAAATTTATTTGAGAGAAAAAGAGAGAGAGACAATCAGGGAACACAGGGAAGAGGAGCTGAGGAAGAGGGAGAGAGAAACTCTAAGCAGACTGTGCTGAGTGTGGAGTCCAATGGGGGGCATGGAGCCCCATGCTAGGCTTGATCCCACAACCCTGAGACTATGACTTGAGACAGACCATCCGACCAAGAGTCAGATGCTTAACTGACTGCACCACTGAGGGATGCTTATCTACTTTGAATCTTTATTTGATATTTGTATCCTATCCATAATACATTTTAATATTATGTCATTTTAAAAATACCTTTTAATTACAATCACATCTAAAAGGGAAGAATTTAATATACTGATTTCCAAATCTTGAGTCTTTTTTTAAAGCTTTATTTATTTATTCATGAGAGACACACAGAGAGGGCAGAGACACAGGCAGAGGGAGAAGTAGGCACCCTGTGAGGAGCCTGATGTGGGACCCGATCCCAGGCCCCGGCATCATGACCTGAGCCAAAGGCAGACACTCACTCAACTGCTAAGCTACCCAAGTGTCCCTAAATCTTGAGATATTTAAGCAGTTTTATTGAGGGATAGTTGACATATAATAAATTGCACCTGTTTAACATGTATAATTTGTTCATTTTTTACCTACTTGTGAAACATGTCCATCACTTCCAAAAGAATGCTCATGCCCCTTCTTTGTAACCTCTCTCTTCTTACCTCTTCCCAACCATATGAACACCAACTTTTTTCTTTTACTATGGATTAACTCATATCATCTAGAATTTTGCATAAGGAATCCAATAGTAGACAGGCACTCATTTTTTTCTCACTTCATTCGCTCAGCATAATTATTTTTTGTTTCATTAATGTTGTGTCTAGCTATTGTTCATTTCTTTTATAGCTCAGCAATGTCCCGTTTTTATGGCTAATGCCACATTTGTGTATCCATTCATGGGTTGGACATTTTGAGTTGTTGCCAGCTTTGGACTATTACTACTAGCCTTTGTCTGGGCACATGTTTAATTTATCTCAGGAAAATATCAAAGAAATGAAATTGCAGAATCAGATGGTAAGTCAATTTTTAACATTCTAAGAAATTACCAAACTATTTTTCTGAGTGATCCTACCATTTTGCATTCTCTCCAGTGTCGTACGAGAGATTCTCCACATCATTGCCAAACCTTGGGATGGCCAATGATATTAATTTTGGCCAGTCTAAGAGGTATGCAAGTGTGGTTTTTCTGTTTGTTTGTTTGTTTTTTTTGCTCTAGTTTTAATTTCCACTTCCCTAATGACTAGTGATGTTCAGCAGCTTTTCTTGTCTCATTTGTCATTTGTATCTCTTCTTTGGTGAAGTCTCTTTTTTTTATTTTAATTTTTAAAAGATTTTTGGTGAAGTCTCTTTTAAAGTATATGCCTATTTTGGGGGGTGGTTGGATGACTCCGTCAATTAAGCCACCAAATCCTGATTTTGGCTCAGGTCATGATCTCAAAGTTGTGAGATCAAACCCTGTGCTGGGCTTCTCACTCAGCACAGTCTGCTTGGGATTCTCTCTCTCTCTCTTTCTCCCTCCCACCACATCTCTCTCTCTCTCTCTCTCTCTCAACTAAATAAATCTTCAAAAAAATAAAATATTATGCCTATTTTTAAAAGGTGATTATTTCCTTATTGTCAAGTTTTGAAAAGCCTTTATATAATTTGGATATAAATCCTTTGTCAGTTTGTGATTTGCAAATATTTTCTCCCAGTCTGTGACTTGTCTTTTCATTCTTCTAACCGTATCTTTGAAAGAGCATGAGTTATTAATTTTGATGAAGTAAAAATTATCAAATTTTTCTTTTACGGGTTATAAATTTATGGGTTATAAATTTTTCCTTTATAGATTCTTTCATGGGTCATTCTTTTGACATTATATCAAATAAATCTTAGCTTAATCTAAAGTAAGAAATAGTATTTCCTTTTTTTCTAGAAATTTTATAGTTAAATTTAGTCCTATGATCCATTCTGAGTTTATTTTTGTGCATGGCACAAGATATCCATCAAGATATTTATTTGTACATTTACCATGTTTTGTAGCTTCCAGCATGTAAGTCAAACTTATTTTGTTAAATTTATTCTTAACTATTTTATTATTTTTGATGAAAATGTAGGGAATTGTTCTCTTTATTTTTAATTGTTCATTGACTGTAAGTGGGAATATAATTGATTTTTTTTTGTATATTGATCTTGTGTCTTACAGCTTTGCTGAACTTAGCTATTAGTTCTGATAGTCTTATGTGTGTCTGTATTTGAATTCCTTAGAATTTTCTACATGTAAGAATATGTCATTTAAGAATAGAGATATTTTATGTCTTCTTTTCTAATCCTTCCTTTGCTTTCCTACTTGCTGTGGCTAGAACCTCCAGATCAATTTTGACTGCAAAAGGAGAGCAGATATCTCTATCTTATTATTTCTTTCCTTGATCCTAGGGGGAAGGAATTCAGACAATCCACCTGTGATGTTATCTGTAGGTTTTTGTATATGCTTTCTATAAGTTTTAGTAGCTATTCTACTATTTCTAGTTTGCTGTTTGTTTTTATCATGAACATGTGTGGATTTTGTCAAATGCCTAATTGAGATGATCATGTGTTTTTTTTTTTTTTTAAAGACTTTTTTTTTTATTTTATGATAGTCACAGAGAGAGAGAGAGAGGCAGAGACACAGGCAGAGGGAGAAGCAGGCTCCATGCACCGGGAGCCTGATGTGGGATTCGATCCCAGGTTTCCAGGATCGCGCCCTGGGCCAAAGGCAGGCGCCAAACCGCTGCGCCACCCAGGGATCCCCCGATCATGTGGTTTTGACTTTATTTATTAATAGATTGTATTATTTGATTTATTTTTTTGTTAATTCTATTTTGCATTCCTTGGATAATCTCACTTGTTGTGGTCATTGCTGGGATTTGGCTTGCTGGGAGTTTGGTGAAGATTTTTGTGTCTATATTCATAAGGAACATTGGTCTTGTGATGTCTTTGCCTGGTTTTGGAATCAGGCGAAGACTAGTCTCACAGAATGAACTGAGAAGTATTCCTTCCTCTTGTATTTTCTGGAAGAGTTTGTGAAGGATTGGCATTAATTCTTTTTACAAATGTATGGCTGAAGGGGGTTTGGGTGGCTCAGTCAGTTAAGTGCCTGACTTGATTTCAGCTCAGGTCATGATCTCAGGGTTGTAAGATTGGGTCTCACTCAGCATGGAGTGTGCTTACAATTCTCTCTCTCCTTCTGTCCTCCCACTCACCGCCAACTTGCACACATACTCTCTCAATAAATAAATGAATAAATAAATAAATAAATAAATAAATAAATAAATAAATAAACACAAACGTATGGCCTGAGCTTTTCCTTCTGGAAACTTGAGAAATTACTAACTTAGACTTTAGCTTGCTTTGGTCCAATTAACTTTTTTTTTTTTTTTTTTTTGAATCAGTTTTGATAGTCTGTCTTTCTAAGAATTTGTCTGCTTCACCTCAATTATCCACTGTGTTAGCATACAGTTGTTCATAATATTTCTTTCTAATCTCTTTTATTCCTGTAAAATTGGTGGTTATCTCCCTTCTTTTATTCCTAATTTTAGTGATTTGAGTTTCCTCTTATTCTTGGCCAATCTAGCTAAAGGTCTGTCAATATTGTTTATCTTTCCAAAGAACCAACTTTTGATATCATTGATTTTTCTCCATGGCTTTGCTACTCGCTGCTTCATTTGTATCCACTCTATCATAATATTTCCTTTCCCATGTTTGCTTTGGTTTAGTTTGCTCTTCTTTTTCTAGATTCTTAAGGTGAAAAGTTAGGTTATTTATTTGCTGTATTACTTCTTTTTAAATATAAGTGTTTATAACTATAAATATCTTGTAAGCACTGCTTTCACAGTGTCCTATACATTTTTGTATGTTGTATTTACATTGTCATTTGTCTCAAATTATTTTCTAATTCCCCTAGAGGTTTTCTCTTTGATCCATTGGTTATTTAATGATGTGAGGATTAATTCCCACATATTTGAGAATTTCTGAAATTTCCTTCTGGTACCAATTTCTAATTTCATTCATTGTGGTTGGAGAACATAATTTATACAATTTCAATTCCTTTACATTTATGGAACCCTGTTTATGACATAACATATGGTCTACCAAGGAGAATGTACTTCTTTTCATGTATTCTCTATGTACCTCTGTCAAGTTTTAGATGGTGTCTTTATAGTTCTGTTGTCCAGGGACTTGTTGAGAGCCTGTGCTTATTTATCCTGCTCTAATTATTGCTTTTATAAATTATGTAGATCTAGATGTAATGGTTGACTTACAATAATGGAGGTCTCTAATAATTCATTCATAAGTACACATCGTAACACACCTTTAGTAAGTGCCTAGTATTCATCGGGTCCTGTGTTCAGGGTACACGGTTGACAAAAGGACTCTAATCTCAGAAATTTTTAAATCTGGTTGAGAAAGAAAACTTATAAGCAAAAAAATATAATGTGGAAGCTGAGTATAACAGAAGAGCAAAAAATGGAATTTTCTTATGTGATGTAGGGGCACCAGAGAAAGTCTCCAAGAAGATGGTGATATCTGAATTGGATTTTGAAAAAGAAGTGATTACTGAGAAGACGGGAAGTAGAAGGACATTACAGGTAGGGAGTTGCAAAGAACAAGTTAGATCCAAGTGTCACTGTCCCTATGTCACAGCTGTGATGGCTTTCTTAAATAAGATTAAAAATAGGTACTTACTAAAGTCTTTTGGATAGAGCTTCCTATTTGTATTAGTTTTCTAGGGCTGCTGTTACAAAGTAACACAAACTGGCCAGCCTAAACAATGCAAATTTATTGTCTCATCATTCTGGAGGCTAAAAGTCCAATATCAAAGTGTCACCCAGGGTTGGTTCCTTTTGAGGGTGGTAAAGGGTCTGTTCTAGGTCTCCTTCCTTGGCTTGTAGATGGCTATCTTCTCTCTGTTTATTTTCACATCATCTTCCCTATATATCTGTGTCCAAATTTCTCCTTTTTAGGATAGCAGTCTTATTGGATTAGGGCCCATCTTTGTGATCTCATTTTTATTTGATCACCTCTGTAAAGACCCTATCAGTACAGGGTCTGACACATTCTAGAGACCCATGTCTGTTGCATGAACAAATAAATGGATAACTAGTAGATATCACTAGCAGCCAAAGAGGACTCCCCTCTCACTTGGCCATCAAGTTCCTGGTTCTGAAACTGGCACCAAAGAGCAAGATCATCCTGGCTTATGAATTTATTTCCCACAGCTCTGCCTCAGCCAGGCATCCTGGGCTCCTTCCAGCAGTCTAGACTCTGCTTATGCAGCTGTATCCTGTGTTTACCATACATCCTGTTTCTTCTGTGCTCATCCAATTTCTGCTCACTCTTCAGGCTGTTATGTCTCTTCAAAATGTTCTCTGCCACTGGGGGTCTTTCTAGGGACTGACTCCCTTTTATGCCTAATTATTGTGTGTGGAGTTTTGTCTGACTCCTTAGGCATAAACTAATGGAAAACAAATGTCCTGTTGTCATTTTTCTTGTATTTGCAAATCACCATCACTCTTCCTACCACTTCTGTTTCCACCTAGTACTCTCAGTGACAAAACCATGTGGCAGTTACTTATTGAGTACTTTCAGGCCACTAGGCACCATGCCAAGTTACCTTTAACCTTGACAATAGCTCTTTATAGCTGACAAATAGCTATTAGTAAAATGGGAATATTTACATACACCTGGCAGGTATGATTGAGCTTAGGTCCATCTAACTCCCAAAATCCATGTGTTGAACCACCATACCTATAGTAGATGTTCAATTAGTGCTGCTGTTGTTGATCCAGGGAAAATGAAGTCTTATTAGCAACTGAAAACCAAATACCATGTTTTCTGTGGCTCCCTTGGAGGAAACATGGTCAACAATGAAAGAGAATGAATTCCATCAACAATCCAGATGGTTTAACTTTAGAATAGATCAGCTGAGATATTGAGAAATCATTGAATGACAGATGGCATTTTCATCTTGAAAAGTGGTAAAATAACTGTAAATATTTTAGTGTGTGTTATAGGGAACCTTGGGGGCAAGTCCCATCATGGGATAAGTGCAGAATGGCCCCGCATTGAGACAGAGCTTTAACTTCACACTTGTGAAGGCCATTTCTAAGTAAAAAGTGGTATCTACAGCCACAGATATATTGATAAGGTTGAGAGACAAAAGCATTCATTGTTTTACTTAATTTTAAAGTGTTTACAATTAAGATTTGTCATGATTTTTATAAACCTAGTTTGGCATTTATCAAATTTATTTATTTATTTTTAAAGATTTTATTTATTTATGCATGAGAGACACACAGAGAGAGGCAGAGACATAGGCAGAAGGAGAAGCAGGATTTTTGAGGGAAGCCTGATGTGGGACTTGACCTCAGGTCCCCAGGACCATGCCCTGAGCCAAAGGCAGACACTCAACTGCGGAGCCACCCATTTCTCAAATTTAAAAAATTATCTGGAAACAAAAAAGAAAAAAAAAAAACCTCTCTTGACTTCAGAGAAATTGTGACAAAAGGATCTAAAAAATGGTCCTGTTCTTGGCCCTTCCCCCACCAGATAGATCAGAAGACTTACTTGTCTTACATGTTGGGTCTTGGGTTTGATTATATCCATTGATATGTAAGTAGATCTTTCTAATGCTCTGAGGAGAGGAAAAGCTACAATTTGTCTGACAGGAAGAGAATTGAACAGCACAGAGCCATGCGTCATTCTTGGGTAAGGAAACTGAGGTCCCTACAGCATTTGGGCCTTGGCTACCGCCACATGCCCTTTGGTTAGTAGGTGAGTGGGTTAGAGTTTGTCCTTGGCCACTCCTCCACCTCTGTTCTGCTTCCCTAAAAGTTCAGATTCTGTACCCAGTTCTGCCATGCTCTGTGGCATCTTATGAACCGCCTTGTGGGATGGGGTGGGGAAGGATGTAGCAAATTCTTAGTCTGGGTGATCTGGAGAGTTGTTTAAGACAGAGCACTTCTGAGGGTCAGTCTCCCTGAGCAATGACTACTGAAAGGTGGGCAGATGGAAACTTTCCGGGTGGTCCATGGGAATGTGGACCACAGTGCTCAGGTGGCAGTGGTTTGTTCTTGTGGATGACAATGACATTGGCAAGATTGGTGGACAGCCCTGAAAGGGTCACACTTGGCTTTAAATCAGGGCTTCATTTCTCACCAGCTGGATAAGCTTCTCTGAACCTCTCTTTCTGCATCTATGAATTAAGAATCATGACTAATTCGGTGGGAGGTTGTGGGGATAACTTGAGATAAAGCATGCAGTGTGTGAGGCCAAAGACCACTTGGTTCCTTTCCTTTCCAATTCCTGGGTGTAGATTAATGTGGGAACTTTCCCTGAAGTAAAATGAAATTTATTCTGCAAACAAATGTTATGTTAATCACAAAGAACTCGAGGTGAACAATCTGGGATTGACACAACCATTTTTCCCTTTGTATGCTATGCGAAGTGGTAAGGCAGCTTTCGCTTTATCTTCCATTTACCTTTAAATATGCTCTAAATAGAAATGGTCCCTCTGTGATTTTTTTCATCACTGCTAGATTCTCTAGTCACTGGAGCCACAAAACTCTAACTCAGTTTAATTATTTCAATGTTTAGTCTTATTCATAAGAAGAAAATATTTGTTCTTTGAGTTGCTCTCTCTCTCTCTTCCTCTGTCTCACTTCACATTGGCTGTTGGTCACAGTAGCAGGAGGCCTGGCTGACTTCTGCTCTGACGCTTCCACGCGTCCTCCCCCATCATGCACAGAATGGTTTATGAAGCCTTGGCAAGGAAAAAATTTAAGGAGAAACAGCAGAGGAGGGGACTTCTTACTTGACTGGAGTTCTCCTGGAAAACGGCATTCTCCATCTTGGCTTCTATTTAAAATTAACTTATTCTATTGGGGAGATTGTTCTCCCTACCACTCCCCTCTCCCTTCTCCTTCTCTCTCTCTCTCTCTCTCTCTCTCTCTCTCTCTCTCATCTCCATGCTCGTGCTCTCACACACAGGGATCTCTAAGCATAGGCCACCCTATACTTCTGTTGAACGGGCGAATGCCTCCCTGTACCAGCTGGTTGCTGGTGACCCTTTCATAGCCTCCAACCACCTTCTGCTGAAGTTTCCTTTCCATAGACCATCATATGGGATGTATTGAGCTCTTTCTCCTGCATGGCTCCTATCTGAACCACAGGGAATCCTCAAGCATCCATTCTCCAGACAAACTCAGGGAGTACAAACCTATATCAATGTAGCATCACCCACTCCGTTCCACCATCACAGCCTATGAACTGTGGCCCTATGACAACAAGGCATACACATTTAAGCTATCTGAATTGGGCTGTTGAAACCACTTTCTGCAGGAAGTGTTGACAAAGGATTGCCAAATTTGGGAGGGGGAAGAAAAAAAATAAAGATGCCCATTAACATTGAATTTCAGATAAACATGGACAATTTTTCAGTATAAGTATGGGACTGAATTTTCCTTGTTTATCTGAAAGTCAAGGTTAACTGGACATCCTGTTTTGTTTCCACCAACCCCATAGTGGTCAGATTCAGAAACATCCCAGGTCCTTTTATATACTACTGTAGGTGAGATGTTGAGTAATCTTGTGACCAGTTTTTAGTGATTTTTGGAAAATGTGCTCAAGTTTGAGATATCATTTTGGAAGGTGGTACCTATTATGCTTTAGCTGAAATTTCATTTGAAAAAAAGGCCTCAGGAAATCTATACATTTAAGACATGTTTGGTTATGTTTGACTTAGTTCTTACATCAAAGGCTTCTTTACCTTCATGATTTGGAGAGAGATTTCACATGGATTGCTTAGGCTAATATAGTGACTCATTTCGAGGTGTTGGGATTCCTAATGTCTTAGAAAGCACTGCATTAGGTTCAACTTTTGGAGCATTGCTGGCTTCTGCTCAGTGCTAGAGAACAGCAGGTCTAATTCACAATGAACTGAGGCCAGAGTCTCTACATAGGTTTGCCTTCTTGGGCCAGATCTTGTGTTTTTTTTTTTTTTTTTTTTCTTTTAAGTGGATGATATATGATACAAATATTGTTCTTAATCAAAAGTATATTAGCAATCCACCATAAATGCAGAGTTACAGGGAAACATGATAGCATATTTGGAGGGGATTAGTTTCATGAGAAACATATTCATTCCTCTGTCTGCCTTTTATCAACATATATTTATCAAAATGTGGAAGCTTGTCCATGGGCCACATTTTAATGACTCGTAGGTTGCTTGAAGACAGCTGTAGTCTAGGAAGGAAGAGAGATTGAAAAGCATAGGGTGCTCTTAAAATTTGGCCATAATTTTAACTAGAGGATTCTGTTGGCTTTCTTCCAAAAATCCGAAGTTTCCACCCAGCTTTTTGTAATCACTGACATTTCTCCATGTAGCACTTACAGTGGCTCTAATTGACTTCTTAGCCATATATATATATATATATATATATATATATATATATACACATATATATATACATATATACATAATGTTTTTCAGATTAAAAATTATATACATTTACAAAAAAGGGGGAGCAGCCCATTGAATCCTACCATAGTCATAAAAATATATAAATACAAAAATATCATACGTATTATTTTTGATTGTAACAAATCATGTGGAATATACTACTTTGAAACATCTTTCTCTTTCTCTTTAACAATACCATAGAATTGTCTTATTTTTAAAATATTATATAATGTTATTTTTGCCTGTGGAGTACATCATAAGGGTGTCCTAAAATACCCCCATGTTGGATATGTATGTGGTCTTTTCCACTTTTTAAAATTATTGTAACTAATTCACAGTGAAGATATTTGAATACAGTCTTGTGTAGGTTTGATTATTTTTTAGTATATGTTTACAGTAATGAAATTATATGATTCCAGGTGAACCACACTCTGGGGGCCTTTGAGCCAAAGTGCTTTTAGGAAATTCTGGGACATGACCTTTCCATTAGCATCCTATGAGACTGAGGTTTTTTACAGATTTTATTTATTTATTAATGAGAGACACACAGAGAGAGGCAGAGACATAGACAGAGAGAGAAGCAGGCTCCCTATGGGGAACCTGATGCAGAACTCGATCCCAGGACTCTGGGATCATGACCTGAGCCAAAGGCAGATGCTCAACCACTAAGCCACTTGTGTGCCCCTGAGACTGAATATTTTTCTAGAAAATTTCCTGAACCTTCATTAACATTGAGTTTACTTGTGTTGAGAAGAAAAACAGCAACTTTCTATAGTGTGTGAAATTTTTCAAACATTCAACAGATTAGCAAAATGGATTTTTAGATCTTTGGGTTTCAGTTTTTGTTACTGAAAATCAGGGGCTTGAACAAGATGATCTA